>NC_135229.1:14727283-14899783 GCF_052324685.1 Brachyhypopomus gauderio
GACGAAACACGAGAGAACGTGAAGACGTTAAGATTGGGCGTTTTGAAAATAAACAACCATTAAATAATGTGATTAAAAGCGCAATATTTCGAATCATTTCGAGTATATGTATAAATATTTAACTTAATTAAGTTTAACGTGCTGGGAAATATTGGTACAAGCGCTTGAATTGAACCCTGCAAACATGACTTTGTTCATTGCGCTGAGGCGCGGCGCGCGCGAAGTTACAAAATTCGAGAGCTGCACGACCTCGCGTGCGCCGCGCTTCAGCGCGATGAACAAAGTCATGTTTGCAGGGTTCATACACCTTGTGGAATTCAAACACTTGTATGTCACTTTCAAGGTCCATTTCAATATTTCCCAGCACGAGCAAAGACACTTCGTCAGACGTTCAAAAGACGTCCACTGAAAAGCCAGAATGAAAGTTTTAGCGACGTCTTTTTTAAACGTCTATTACTGCCGTTCAGTTGCAGTTTTTGCACGTCCTGACATCCAATAAAGGTCCTAGTCAGACGTTCAGATAGAAAACTCGTCATAGACGTTCATGTTAAGTTAAAAGGTTAAGGTCCTAGTCACACTGTCAGATTTTGAACCAGTTTTGAACGTCCACCAGACATGCAAAAATGGGTCTGGACTGACCGACGTGATACAGACTTGATTTTAACGTCTTTCTGACGTCGCATGTTTGTTGGGATAAGTTAAATATTTATATATATTCTCGAAATTATTCGCTTTTTTATCACATTATTTAATGGTTGTTTATTTTCAAAACGCCCAATCGTAACGTCTTCACGTTCTCTCATGTTTCATCCTGGAATTACAAGATGCTGGTATTTAACACAAAAGAACTGTTCAGTCAGACAGATATTTGTTGTGAAATGAAGTTACAATTTCAAGCATTTTCAAACACAAAGCAACATTCATTTGTTTGTTTATAAAAAAAAAATAAAAAGGCTTTAAAACGGAAATTAGCACTGTATCTGACTTTGGTATCGAAAATGGTATCGAATTTCAATATTTTTTTAAGTATCGTATCGAAGTTGTAATTCTTAGTATCGTGACAAGCCTAAGATCTTTCTGACTTGGTCATCTTATAAGTAGCTCGCAAGCTGAAAACTGTGGGCACCCCTGGTCTAGGTGATTCCCACGGCCAGCGAGGAGCAGCTCCTCCTGGTGGATCTGGTGCGCTCAGTGAACGCCATGCGCACAGAGACGGTCATGCAGACGGTGAAGGAGGTGCTGAAGCAGCCGCCAGCCATCGCCAAAGAGAAGGTGTGTGTGTGTGTGTGTGTGTGTGTGTGTGTGTGTGTGTGTGTGTGTGTGTGTGTGTGTGTGTGTGTGTGTGTGTGTGTGTGTGTGTGTGTGTGTGTGTGTGTGTGTGCGTGCGTGCGTGCGTGTGGCGTGTGGCGTGTGGCGTGAATGCTGTGGGCGTTAACATTGAATGGTGTTCTCACTGAGGTCCTGTGTCTCTACAGAAGCATCTGTCCCTGGAGGTCTGCATGCTCCAGTTCTTCTACGCCTATGTGCAGAGGTCAGACCCTTCAACACACATCTGAATCTGGTGGTGAGGCAGGGCGGGGCTGGTAGGCGGGGAGGGGCGGGGCGTCGTGTGACGTGTTCCTCGTCTCCTGCAGAGTTCCTGTCTCCAGCCTGCTGGACAGCTGGCCATCACTGCTGGCTCTTCTGAAGGACTCTGTGCAGCTGGGCTTACCTGCTCCTGGACAATTCCTCATTCTCGGGTGCAGCACACACACACACACACACACACACACACATACACACACACACACATACATAAACACACACATACACACACACACAAACATACACACACAGACACACAAACACACATACACACACACACATTTACACAAACACACACCACACACATATACACACACATATACACAGACACACACACATCCACATACACACACACACCCTTTGATAGTTACTCACAGCACAAATGCATTACTCCTTTTTACATTTTCACTTTTTAAATTGTATACTCTACCCTACACAGCTCCCTTCATTGAGTTACTTTAGTGTGTAGTAACTGTTGATGAGTGCTCACTTCTTCAAGGTGTGTCTCTTAGTGTTCTCAACGAGTTCATCCTGAAGAATCCCACCCTGGAGAACAAGAAGGACCAGCGTGAGCTGCAGGTGAGGAACTTCGCACTGCGGGATTATGTCTACGGGACCCGCGAGGCCGTCCCGCCTGACACATCATGCGCTGTTTCAGCATGCAGCAGCTGGTGTGTGTGTGTGTGTGTGTGTGTGTGTGTGTGTGTGTGTGTGTTGTAACCTCTATATTCTTTGTTTGACACACTTCTCTCATCTGGTGAATGATGGGTGTATGTGTAAATATATGTGTCCAGGACGTGACCCATAAGATTGTGGAGGCCATTGGCACCATAGCGGGTTCCTCTCTGGAGCAGACCACCTGGCTGAGGAGAAACCTGGAGGTCAAGCCCTCCCCTCAGATCGTGGTGGACGGCGCCAGTTTGGAGACAGATGTGGAAGGTGTGAGAGAGTTTACACACACACATACATGCACACACATACTAGCTGTGTCATGATTTTGATATTTAATCGTCGAAATTGTCACGATCTCCAGCCTCGAAGTCAAAAAGCGGATCGACAATCCCTCCCTCTAAGCTACGCAAACAATCACACTAGAGCTGGGCGATTAATCGATGGTATCTATTAATTCGAATTTACAGTTATGGACGATGTGTTTTTATGAAAATCGATTTTCTGAGTTTTAATTTTCACCACCGACGTTGCACTGTGGGCTCCCGTAGTTCAGAGTGAGTTTTGCCCCCCCCACCCATCCACCCTCAACACACACACACACACACACACATAAACATGACGGCGGAGCTTGTACCCAAGAAAGGAGCAACTAGCTCCGTGATCTGGAGTTGGTTCGGTTTTGCGGCGTCAGACGTAGACCAAACAAGTCCTCGCTGTAAGGTGTGTTTGAAACAGATTGCTTCATAAGGTAGCAGCATGACATTTTTAATATATGTCATAAGTATATTTTACCCTGAATATGCAAAAATTCATAAACTATGGTGCATACAGAAAAAGCAGGTTCTATATGCACTATAGCAGGGGTCGGCAGCCTATGGCACGCGTGCCACCGTTGGCACGCCGAGGCATAATCACTGGCATGCGACACACTGGACCAGCATCTGCAAAAAAAAAAATTAATAATAAAAAAATCTCAGAGAGCACGATGCCCCAATCGAAATCGCTCCTCAACGCTCTGCACTCAGCTCTCGCCATAGACCCATGTTTAAATTTGTTTAAATAACCCTAACGGCCGCACGGTGCGGCGTCAAGGCTGGATTATTTATTATGGTTTATACTTTCGCGAGTGACTGTAGCGAGTGGCTCCGCACACCTCGCGCGAACCTGCGCGAACGGCGGAGGCGTCCGAAACGATATGTGGTAGTGTAAAGAAACACCCCTCAAAAACAGGGGAAGGAACATTTACCTGACGAAAAAAAATGTTGCATTGTGTTCCAGGTTTGAAAAGTGCTGGAATTTAGGCTATAGTGAGGGCAGCTCTCTTCTTAATCAGAATGTAGACAGAATGTAGACTGTCAGTACGTAACATGCAACAATTGTTAAATTGTATTTATTTTCCATTTTATTAAAAAGGACACCATTTTATTTATATCTATTTATTTTTTGAGGGTGTGTTTATTTATTTATTTTAAGTTTGAGGGTGCATTGTGTCAGTGCTTAAACTATATTGGAGAAAGCCTTCTAAAAGTTACTGGATGTTCTCACTTGTTTACAATGGTTTTTTGCTTGTTTCTGGTTGCACTTTAACCCCAAATAGGAAATTTAAGTAAAAAATAACCATTTAACCATTCCTTTATCATCTGTAGTTTTTTAGTAGAGGAAAATAAATCAATAAAAAAAAATCAGATAAAAAAAAAATTAATCGAAGATTTTTTTGGGGGGCCATATCGCCCAGCTCTAAATCACACTACGCAAAGTAAAACCTGGTTTATACTTGACGCGGCGCAAGGGTCCGCGCGCTGAAAATGACGTAATCGCGGTGGCTCTGCCCATGCGTGAAGGCCTCGCGCGCTGACGATTCGCGAGGTTGTGCACCTCTCAAATTTTGTAATTTTGCGCGTGCTACGCTTCAGCGCAATGAACCAAGTCATGTTTGCTGGGCTCATACACCTTTACAAGGTGGAATTAAAGCACTTGTACGTCACTTTAAAGGTCCTTTTCAATATTTCCCAGCATGTTAAACATAAGTTAAATATTTATACATATACTCTAAATGAGTCGAAATAATTTGTTTTTTTATCACATTTAATGGTTGTTTATTTTCAAAACGCCCAATCTTAACGTCTTCACGTTCTCTCATGTTTCATCCTGGAATTACAAGAGGCTTGTATTTGTTAACGTAATACTGTGTACTGTTCAGTCAGACAGCTATTTGTTGTGAAACCAAGTAGTTACAATTTCAAGCATTTTCAAGTACTTTAGCCTAAATTCCAGCACTTTTCAAACCTGAAACACAATGCAACATTTAAAATTGGTCAGGTAAATGTTCATTCCCCTGTTTTTGAGGGGTGTTTCTTTATACTACCACATATATCATTTCGGTCAACACTGCAAAGAATGTGACTCGCCAAGTATATAAACGCTTCTGCCGTTTGCGCGAGGTGTGCGGAGTCGCGCGCTACAGTCACTCACCTAAGTATTAAGGTCGTTACAACTAAAGTGTTGCCCTCCATGTATGAAGACACTAAAGAAATTGTTTAAGATATTTTTTAGGATAGAGTTTAGTTTGCTAAGGCTCTATTTATTCTATTATTTTGTCCATGACTGTTCCTGTATTTTTTTTATTATTTATTGTATGTTGCACATTGCTGTTTTAATAGTGCACATTGCTGCTATCAAAAAAAGCCACTAGATAGCAGGTACCCTCTGTGACCTCATTTTTGTTATTATTAGGGTTCACACACACATAGTGTGGGAACCCTATTGTAATTGTTAGGGTTTTTCTTTCTTATTATTATTCTTTGTCCCATTTTTTGACCTAAAACGTATTGTGCAGCCTAGACCGTAATGCCTAGAAACCCCAAACTTGGCAAAAAGGTTCAGTTAACTCCAAGGACCAGATTCCCATACAGGGACCCAAATTGGCCTGATGGTGGCGCTATAGCAGACCATATTGACTTTTTGTCCATATCTCCTACACCGTAAGTCCTAGAACCAAAATTCCAGTTCCTATACATTCCTTGACTAAATTCAATAGGACAATTAATATACAACCATTAAGCTCCGCCCACTTAGATTTCGAGTTAATTTGCATAATGTGCAAAATCGCACACATCTTTGAGCCCAAACTTGTCCCTGGATTTTTCACATACATGCACATATGTGGTATCAAAACGTTCAGAAGAGTCTGAACTTTAAAATCTATCCAGCAAAAATGCTAATTTCATCACTACCTAGTCAGTATAAGCCAATCAAATGAGGAGGCGTAAATTCAATAGTAAATTTTGCGCATATGGAGCTCTAACTTAAGAAAACTTGCATGTAATGAGATGGCACTTCACAGACAGCTTCCCTGTGAGGGTCTGGGGCAGCTCGCAGAGGTTGCCATACCTCACCTGCTAGGGGGCGCTATAACATGCAAAAATTTGCCCCATGCACTCAGATTGGCCGATCCACATGAAACTTGGCAGACATCATCTATGGGCCTCTGGGAACCAGGTCCTAAAGCAGACACTCCATACTTCCAAAATGGCTGACGTAATCGGCCAATCAGTGATCGGCACGCGTTTGACAGGCTTACCATTGGTCGATCTGCACGAAACCTCTTGGGTGTGGACAAGTGCACGCCCCCTATGACATAATCCAGCCAGGTGTCGATTGGCCACTGGGGGGCGCTATTGCAAAAAAAGCAAGTGTATCCCCTACATAATTCCACTTGGGAACATGCAATTGGACTCTTTTGATTCCTTGCAGTAGTGCGAACAACTTTCCCATTACATGTCCTATTAAAAAATGCACAGTTTATTTACAGTTAATAATAGTTTGAAATCATCACTTTTCATACTCCTCCTAGGATTTTCATACTATCATGTCAAGCAAAGTCTTATAATACTCTACAGAGTGTGAAATCAAAAAACAATCTAAAGATTTTGGATTTGAGGACACTTATACCTGCTAAATATTTTTTTAATGGACAGCATCGATACATATAATATTCATATTCTTAAAGCTCTTTCATATTTTACCCAATTCTGACCAAAATGCACAAGCCCATTCAGAATCCCATCCTGAACAAATTTGTCAAGTTTCATCTAAATCGGTTATCGTATGGCTCTACAGTGCAGTATTATATACAATGCATAAGAATGCATGTAAAGTCCCTCTGTCACCTTCTCCTTCTCACACGCACGCAAGCTGAAACTCACACTCTCAGTCTCTCTCACACTCTCACCCACATTCCCCCTCCCATCTCTGTGCCCTAAGTAAACATTGCTCTGGCTACCTAGATCTCTCTGTGTCTATTAACCAGGCACACACACATACAGGCGCAAGCAGGCCTTCCTATAGCATTCACAATGACACTTCCCTAGCCATACCCACCCATATCTCAGTGACTAACACATGCTCATACAAACTGATATTTGGCTTCTTTTTTGTCTCTCTCTCACACAAACACACACACACACACCTTTATACCTATATGTATGTATAGTTTCTATGTATACTTATGTATGTATGTATTAGTATATGTTGTCATAGTTTGAGTACATACACTACCACACACACACACACACACTTCTACCTAAATGTATGTAGTTTGTATGCATATCTATAGTATATGTATAGTATATGTAAGTCATGCCAGTGATGTCAGTCATATCAGACATGCCAGTCATGTTCTGCCAGTCATGTAAGTCATGTCATGCCAATCATTTCAGTCCAGTCATATCAGTCATGTCAGTCAAATCATCAAATCATTACAGTCATGCCAGTTATGTCAGTCATATCAGTCATGTTAATTTTGTTCGTCATGGCAGTGATGTCATTCCAGTCATGCCAGTCATGTCAGTCATGTAATGCCAGGCTTTGCAGACTACATTCATACTTTGAATACATGGGCAGTCATGTTAGGCATGCTAGGTGTGTAAAGAGTGAATTAACAAAGCATAGTCTCTGGCTCCCTCAATCTATCTCTGTCGGTGATATACAGGCCCAATCATGTATAGACACATGCAGGCCTTCCTATATTGTTCACATAGATGCAGCCCTAGCCAGATGTGCTGTTTCTGTGTCTCCCTTTCTGACACATGCAGATGTCATTACACACTATCTGTAGAGCACACACTGGCCAACCCCAAACAGCTTCTTTTCACTTTTAGGTCTAAAGGACCTTTTGGGCTTCCTTTTGCTTATTGTGTGTGTGAACCCGCCTATCGCCGCTTGCGGCTATATTTATTTGTTTGTTTTTGTTGTTTTCCACTGAGAACAAGATTGTTACATTTATCTTAATTAAATTATTTAAATTTGACCATTAGTGCCTAATGTGGTGTATTACAGATCACTTGTATCACTTATATCAAACCCAACTTTTGAAATAAGATATTGTAAATTTAGACTAATATAAAACTGGCGTAGGCCTCTCTGATGTAAAGTAAAAAAAAAAAAAAAAGAGAAAGAAAATAA
Organism: Brachyhypopomus gauderio; assembly: GCF_052324685.1. Lineage (NCBI taxonomy): Eukaryota > Metazoa > Chordata > Actinopteri > Gymnotiformes > Hypopomidae > Brachyhypopomus > Brachyhypopomus gauderio. Next base: position 14,735,003 of record NC_135229.1, read on the forward strand.
AAGAAAATCAAGAATCGAATCGTGACCCTAAAATCGGAAATAAAATCGAATCGAGGATTTAGAGAATCGTGATGCCCCTAACACATACCTACATACACACACTCACACACACCCCATTTGTACTGGAGCTCATCCATGTACACATCTGCAAGCATATGGCAGGTTTGTCACTTCTCTGTGCTTGTGTGTGTGTGTGTGTGTGTGTGTGTGTGTGTGTGTGTGTGTGTGTGTTTCAGATCTAATGCTGACAGTGATGGAGGCATCCAGTTTCACCCCCTCGGTCTACAGTGTTCACGCCCTCACGCTGTTAGCAGAGGTGAGCCCACCACACGCCACACGTCTTTTGATCAGCGCCCCCAGCTGCTCCCGGCACGTGTGCCGCGTGGCTCTCAGCTGCGTGAGCCTGTGTTCTGTGTTGCAGGTGCTGGCCCATCTGTTGGACATGGTGTTCTACAGTGATGAGAAGGAGAGGGTGATCCCCCTACTCATCAACATTATGCACTATGTGGTGCCTTATCTGCGTAACCACAGGTTGAGATCCGTCTACATCTACAGCACTGTCACACATTAATACTCCACCCTCATCTCTCCATGAGCTATCACACCTTACACACTTCTGCTCCACCCTCATCTCTCCCCTCATCTCTCCATGAGCTAACACACCTTACACACTTCTGCTCCATCTTTCCTACACCACCCCCCGAAACTCACTCATAGTCTTTTACTGCTCTGCTAGGATTAAACATTTTAGATAAGAGTCTACCAGTTTACAGAAGCCCAAACACTTTCCACACACTTCCCCGAAGAGAAGGAGATACCCTAGATGTGTGTGCAGATGTAGCACCTGCAGGCTGATGGTTCTGTTCAGTTCTGGGTCTTGATTTTGGTGTCTTTGTTGTGTCAGTGCCCACAATGCTCCCAGTTATCGCGCGTGTATCCAACTGCTGAGCAGTCTGAGCGGGTATCAGTACACCCGCCGGGCCTGGAAGAAAGAAGCCTTTGACCTCTTCATGGACCACACCTTCTTTCAGATGGATGCCTCATGTGTCAGCCAGTAAGTGGCAGCGCTACGAGCCAATCACCTTTAATTATGCCCTTCGGTGGGTGGAGTGTAGCTGCCTCTGTGTTTAGTCCCTGCCATGTTGACCCAGTCTGTCTTTCAGCTGGAGAGCCATCATTGACCACCTGATGACCCACGACAAGACCACCTTCAGAGATCTGATGAGTGAGTCTGACCAGACTTCACCCGTACTGGGTGCATGGCTCCATGTTCTGAAGGTTCTTTTGTAGTACACGAAGGCATTGGACCTGTGCTGGACCTGTTTCTCGTGTGCGTGTCTCCTGGTGTGCGTGTGCACGTGTGTGTTCATTAGCACGAGTGGCTGTAGCACAGAACAGCTCTTTGAACCTGTTCACCAATCGAGACGCAGAGCTGGAACAGAGAGCCATGTTGTTGAAACGTCTCGCCTTCACCATCTACAGCAGCGAGGTGGACCAGTACCAGAAATACCTTCCAGATATACAAGGTGTGACCACACATTACACCACCCACACACTACACCACACACTGCACTACACAGGATAGCTTTCCCCGGTAAGCACAAATAGATCAGGAATAAAAATATTTGGTAGACATGCCAACATGCTAAACATGCATAGCATTTTGATGAAGTCCAGTGATAATTTCAGCTTTTCGAAGCTTATATCTGCTGCACTGTTAAGAGTATTGTATCTTGTTTAATAAAGCAGCAAGTCTGTCTGTCTGTCTGTCTCCCAGAGCGGCTGGTGGAGAGTCTGCGTCTACCTCAGGTCCCGATCCTGCACACACAGGTGTTCCTGTTCTTCAGAGTGCTGCTACTGCGTATATCACCACAACACCTCACATCTCTGTGGCCCACCATGATCACAGAACTGGTGAGATACACATACACACACACACACCTCACCTCTCTGTGGCCCACCATGATCACAGAACTGGTGAGATACACACACACACACACACACACACACACACACACACACACACACACACACCCCTCACCTCTCTGTGGCCCACCATGATCACAGAACTGGTGAGATATACACACACACACACACCTCACCTCTCTGTGGCCCACCATGATCACAGAACTGGTGAGATACACACACACACACACACACACACCCCTCACCTCTCTGTGGTCCACCATGATCACAGAACTGGTGAGATATACACACACACACACACCCCTCACCTCTCTGTGGCCCACCATGATCACAGAACTGGTGAGATACACACACACACACACACACACACACACACACCCCTCACCTCTCTGTGGCCCACCATGATCACAGAACTGGTGAGATACACACACACACACACACACCCCTCACCTCTCTGTGGCCCACCATGATCACAGAACTGGTGAGATACACACACACACACACACACACACACACACACACCCCTCACGTCTCTGTGGCCCACCATGATCACAGAACTGGTGAGACACACACACACACACACACACACCCCTCACCTCTCTGTGGCCCACCATGATCACAGAACTGGTGAGACACACACACACACCTGATTTTTTTCATTGCCTGCAGTAATCACTGAGCTAATGAGAACATCTACACTTGCATACTCACACACACCCACATGCAGATATTTCACAGAATGTGCAATGTTTCGTTTATTTCATATTTAGACACAGTATATATTATTGTACAGTGTACAGTATGTGTGTAGCACAACTCCAGGCACTAATGCAATAGAGTTTGTTATAACCGCAGTGAAGAGTGTGTGTGTGTGTGTGTGTGTGTGTGTGTGTGTGTGTGTGTGTGTGTGTGTGTGTGTGTGTGTGTGTGTGTGTGTGTGTGTGTGTGTGTGTGTGTGTGTGGCTGTGGTCAAGATGTCCTTGTCTTGATGTCCACTCCATGTGTGTTGATCATCTTCTGTGTCCTTTGTCCTGAAATAAGGAGCTGTGATATCATGTCTGTGCCCTCAGGTCCAGGTGTTCCTGCTGATGGAGCAGGAACTCACAGCAGACGAGGACATCACTCGGTAATCCACCATGATCCACACCACCCACCTACACATGGGGCACACACCACCCAACTACACACACACCACCCGCCTGCACACACACACCACCCGCCTGCACACACACACCACCTACCTGCACACACACACCACCCGCCTGCACACACACACCACCCGCCTGCACACACACACCACCCGCCTGCACACACACACCACCCAACTACACACACACACCACCCGCCTGCACACACACACCACCTACCTGCACACACACACCACCCGCCTGCACACACACACCACCCGCCTGCACACACACACCACCCACCTGCACACACACACCACCCACCTACACATGGGGCACACACCACCCAACTACACACACACCACCCAACTACACACACACCACCTACCTGCACACACACCACCCAACTACACACACACCACCCGCCTGCACACACACACCACCCGCCTGCACACACACACCACCCACCTACACACACACACACACACACACCACCCGCCTGCACACACACACCACCCACCTACACACACACCACCCACCTACACACACACACCACCCACCTACACACACACACCACCCACCTACACACACACCACCCACCTACACATGGGGCACACACCACCCAACTACACACACACCACCCAACTACACACACACCACCTACCTGCACACACACCACCCAACTACACACACACCACCCGCCTGCACACACACACCACCCGCCTGCACACACACACCACCCGCCTGCACACACACACCACCCGCCTGCACACACACACCACCCACCTACACATGGGGCACACACCACCCAACTACACACACACACCACCTACCTGCACACACACACCACCCGCCTGCACACACACACCACCCACCTACACATGGGGCACACACCACCCAACTACACACACACCACCTACCTGCACACACACACCACCCGCCTGCACACACACACCACCCACCTACACATGGGGCACACACCACCCAACTACACACACACCACCCAACTACACACACACCACCTACCTGCACACACACACCACCCGCCTGCACACACACACCACCCACCTGCACACACACACACCACCCGCCTGCACACACACACACACCACCCACCTGCACACACACACACCACCCACCTGCACACACACACACCACCCACCTGCACACACACACACCACCCACCTGCACACACACACACACACCACCCACCTGCACACACACACCACCCACCTGCACACACACACACACCACCCACCTACACACACACACACACACCACACACACACACACACACACCACCCGCCTGCACACACACACCACCCGCCTGCACACACACACCACCCGCCTGCACACACACACCACCCGCCTGCACACACACACCAGCCACCTGCACACACACACCAGCCACCTGCACACACACACACACCACCCACCTGCACACACACACACACCACCCACCTGCACACACACACCACCCGCCTGCACACACACACCACCCGCCTGCACACACACACCACCCGCCTGCACACACACCACCTACCTGCACACACACACACACCACCCACCTGCACACACACACCACCCACCTGCACACACACACCACCCACCTGCACACACACACACACACCACCCACCTGCACACACACACACACACCACCCACCTGCACACACACACACACACCACCCACCTGCACACACACACCACCCGCCTGCACACACACCACCCAACTACACACACACACCACCTACCTGCACACACACACCACCCAACTACACACACACCACCCGCCTGCACACACACACCACCCGCCTGCACACACACACCACCCACCTGCACACACACACCACCCACCTACACATGGGGCACACACCACCCAACTACACACACACCACCCGCCTGCACACACACACCACCCGCCTGCACACACACACACCACCCGCCTGCACACACACACCACCCACCTACACACACACACACACCACCCACCTACACACACACACACACCACCCACCTACACACACACACACACACCACCCGCCTGCACACACACACCACCCGCCTGCACACACACACCACCCGCCTGCACACACACACCACCCGCCTGCACACACACACCACCCGCCTGCACACACACACCACCCGCCTGCACACACACACACACACCACCTACCTGCACACACACACACACCACCCACCTGCACACACACACCACCCGCCTGCACACACACACCACCCGCCTGCACACACACACCACCCACCTGCACACACACACCACCCACCTACACATGGGGCACACACCACCCAACTACACACACACCACCCGCCTGCACACACACACCACCCGCCTGCACACACACACACCACCCGCCTGCACACACACACCACCCACCTACACACACACACACACCACCCACCTACACACACACACACACCACCCACCTACACACACACACACACACCACCCGCCTGCACACACACACCACCCGCCTGCACACACACACCACCCGCCTGCACACACACACCACCCGCCTGCACACACACACCACCCGCCTGCACACACACACCACCCGCCTGCACACACACACACACACCACCTACCTGCACACACACACACACCACCCACCTGCACACACACACACACCACCCACCTGCACACACACACCACCCGCCTGCACACACACACCACCCGCCTGCACACACACACCACCCGCCTGCACACACACACCACCCGCCTGCACACACACACCACCCACCTGCACACACACCACCTACCTGCACACACACACACACCACCCACCTGCACACACACACCACCCACCTGCACACACACACCACCTACCTGCACACACACACACACCACCCACCTGCACACACACACCACCCACCTGCACACACACACACACCACCCACCTGCACACACACACCACCCACCTGCACACACACACCACCCACCTGCACACACACACACACCACCCACCTGCACACACACACACACCACCCACCTGCACACACACACACACCACCCACCTGCACACACACACCACCCGCCTGCACACACACACCACCCGCCTGCACACACACACCACCCACCTACACATGGGGCACACACCACCCAACTACACACACACACCACCTACCTGCACACACACACCACCCAACTACACACACACCACCCGCCTGCACACACACACCACCCACCTGCACACACACACCACCCACCTACACATGGGGCACACACCACCCAACTACACACACACACCACCTACCTGCACACACACACCACCCAACTACACACACACCACCCGCCTGCACACACACACCACCCGCCTGCACACACACACCACCCACCTACACACACACACACCACCCACCTACACACACACACCACCCACCTACACACACACACACACACACCACCCACCTACACACCACCCACCTACACACACACACACACACACACCACCCACCTACACACACACACACCACCCACCTACACACACACACACACCACCCACCTACACACACACACACACCACCCACCTACACACACACACACCACCCACCTGCACACACACACACACATCACCCACCTGCACACACACACACACACATCACCCACCTGCACACACACACCACCCACCTACACACACACCACCCACCTGCACACACGTACCACCCACCCTCTTTTTGTGGCTCCAACAGCAACCAATGGGTCTGTTTTTCAACAGGAATTCCAGTCGATACGTGCAGAGTCCTGTTACACTTCCTGGGTTATCAGCCCAGCCCTCTAATAAACTGTAATGTACTGAACAGGCAGTGTGCACCCACACCGAGGATCGGCGAGTTAGCGCTACGAGTTGTATTTAAATCTATGTGCGGCCCTCCTCTCTGCAGGATGTCGGGACCTTCTGTGGCGGGGCTGGAGACCACGTACTCCGGGGGCAACGGCTTCTCCACCTCCTACAACAGCCAGCGCTGGCTTAACCTCTACCTGTCCGCCTGCAAGCTGCTGGACCTGGCCCTGACGCTGCCCTCCGAGAGCCTGCCGCAGTTCCAGATGTGAGTCACAGGAAACGCTGTTTGAGGCCAGCGCACCTCTTAAGGGGGAGTTCACCCTACCGTTACGCTGCAGCAAGCCTTTCTAAAACCTCATACTCCTTTGGTCAGGCCCCTGTTCTAAGATCTTTTCTTTTACTGTAGTTTCTTTCTCTGATCTTAGTTATGTCAGAGGTCCTGTAGTTATGATCACCAATTCTGAGCTGTAACTCTGTAGGATTATAGCCTGCAATACTGTCCTTAAGCTTTTCTCGTGGAGGGGTAAAGAGATGTTCATGGTGCTGCAGGTATCGCTGGGCGTTCATCCCAGAAGCCTCGGATGATTCTGGCCTGGAGGTGCGTCGGCAGGGGACACACCAGAGAGAATTCAAACCTTACGTGGTCCGGCTGGCCAAGCTGTTGAGAAAGAGAGCTAAGGTAATGCTGCACACACGAGCATGGAAGAAAACACCTTCACAAGGACCAGTGGACAACAAATGTAAACAACTGCTCAATGTACTAAATAAATAAGCCTACCAGTACTAAATAAGTACTGGAAAAAGTTACAGTTGTGTAAGATGAAACGATAGTGACGTAGTTCCCATTACAGTGGGAGTAAACTACATAGCATGGGCTGACTGTGATCTACCTCTCCACCTCATCTCTCCACCCACCCCCACCCACAGAAGACCCTGGAGGAGGAGTGTGTGGGACGCACTCTGGTCTGGGAGCCGGGCCGCCTCATGCTGACGCTGAACGGGATCCGGAGCATGGAGCAGCTCCTGCCTTTCTTCACGCTGCTCAGCCAGGTGTTCAGCAGCAAGGCCAGCCTCCGCCTGGGCCCCGGGCCCCGACCCACCGCCCCCGCCACCAAGCCCTGCAAACCCGAGGGCCAGAAAGCACTGTGGAGCCGCGCCCGGCAGCACATCGAGGAGATGGTGGAGAAGGACTTTCTGGAAGGGCTCCTGAAAACGTGACCGCACACAGAGAAGACGTCAGACACGCACTGAACTGGACAAACACTAACACCTCACCTTTTACATGGAAGCAAACACGAGGGATCAAATATTACAAAAAGTTTGTACATGGTTTCGTTTTTTTCTATTTATAATGAATGTTATTTAATTTAAATACTTTTATTTGTATTTAGAGGGCAGCTGTGATTGCACTGATTAGTATATGCCCTCTGAATGATGTGAAAATTATTTGCCATTCCATGTTGTTGTTTAACAAAATAAAGAGATATTAAAACAACGTAAAGCATATTTCTGAGAGCCCTCGTCAGCAAACAGGCAAGTCTACAGCAGAGCTCAGGATTCCCGTTTTACCAACCAGACTTGCACTAAACTTTTATTTCTGTCATTCTAAATTGATCACGCTTTAAACTGTTTGTCCGCGTCAATAAAAATCATCTTGAACCCATAAAACGCAACGTAGACTGCTTCGCTATCCAAATGCACGAAGGTATCTGGGCGTTTATTGACATGTTGAAATAAAGGACATCTTTCATAACCCGCTGTGCTCTACATGCTTCTGGCTTTCTGACTCCAACCCCCCCCCCCCCCCCCCCCCTCTCTCTCTCTCTGTGTATCGCTCTCTCTTTCTCCCTCCCTCTGTATCATTCTCGCTATTTCTCTCTCCCTCTCTCTGTATTGTTCACTCTTTCTCTCCATATCTATCTCTCCCTCTGTATCACTCTATCTTTCTCCCTCTATCATCCTCTCTCTCCCTCTCTGTATTGTTCACTCTCTCTCTCCATATCTATCCCTCTCTCTCTGTATTGCTCTCTCTCTCTCTGTATTATTCACTCTCTTTCTCTCTCTCTCTCTCTCTCTCTCTCTCTCTCTCTCTCTCTCTCTCTCATTCTCATTCTCTACTGTATTGTGGACCGTGCAGCCGGTTCAGAGCCGCGTGTCGCGCGCGACTAGTGAAGACGGTCGTGCACGCGCTTACGCTTTAATGACGTGTGAGCTGTCTCGCGCGAGGGGAGGAGAGAGTGAGACACGGTAAGAGAGACAGAAAGACGCCGGGCAGGATCCACTCGTTCTGCTGCCCCGTGATCCGTGGCTCGGCCGGTGTTGGAGATGCTGCAGGGAGCCTGAGGCGCGGGGAGAGCAGAGACCACCGCGGCGGTCCGGAGGAGCAACCGAGCCGTGCGTCAGCACCACCACCAGGGTCCAGACCACAGCGCGTCTGTGCGCTCTCCGCGTGTCGGTGTCAAACGTGCACTAATAATAATCTGCGGTTGCACGAGACGAATCGAGAAGATAATCCGTTATTTGCAGATACTGACTGTCCATAATTTTTGTGCACGAACTTGGAGGTTTTTATCGGTTCGGACGTGAACGTTGACGCGGATCACGTAAGTGCGCTGCCCGTTAAGACCGAATCTCCCTCACCGAACACCACAGTCGTGCTTTAAACGCCGGCCGAGGTTCGTCCCCATCCGTACGGGGTTGGAGGAGGACGCGCTGGACCGGGCAGCACCGCGAGGACACGGTGTCTCTCTGAGGACGGAAGATGTCGGGCCAGACCCTGACGGACCGCATCGCCGCGGCCCAGTACAGCCTGACGGGCTCGGAGGTGGCCCGGGCGGTGTGTAAAGCCACCACCCACGAGGTGATGGCGCCCAAGAAAAAACACCTGGAATGTAAGTCGGTTGTGGTTGACGGTGTTGCGTTTGATTAAACCAGGATCGATACAGTTGCGCATTTTGGAAAAGAAATCGACCACTCCTTTGGCATGAGCCTTACAACATCACGCTTATGTAGGTCATCTGTGCTTGCTTCCCCATGCATTTAAATACTGGATGTGGTTGGAAGCGTATAGTACTGAAGCTGCCAGTGTTTGGGCTGGTATCTGAAGATGTGGTTGCTTGTTTCTAGTGTGAGTAAGCTTCATTTCACAACGAGTCTGTCACCATACTGAGCCCAGAGAACATGGCGGCCTTCCAGTGTGTCTGATTTACCACATCCAGGCTGTCTTGGGTCTCACTGGCTTTTTAAAATGTTCGTACCATCCATGAACACACACCTCTGAGGGGAAGGCTTTAAAATGAACATGATTGTCTAAACAAAATGAAGAATAGAATGAAATACTCTGGCGTAGTGTAAGCCTTGGTGGTGTTTGCCATAATGCCTGCATTTTGGATGTACCACACATATATAAGTAAGGACCTTGGGGTTGCCAGGGTCATTGCTAGGACTGGTTTTCCACCTAGTGGCAGTTTTCAGCCCTAATCTCATGGCCACAGGCCTGTATCTCTGAAGCATGATGTTTGCCTGTTACCTTACCCAGTAGGAAGCTGACAACATGTTTAAACAGCGTTGTTAATATACAAGATTTTCTCAGTTGTATCAGTTTCTACAAATAGCAGTTAACAGGTGGGCCAGAGTCCTGGTTATCATTTATTTTATCGATATGGTGTGTAATTTATTTTAATGCTATTAATTTTAGCAATAATAGACCCACTGAATTTCTCTATTAAATGAAACATACATGGACACAATATGTCTACTGAGACCCCAAATCTGATTGCACCATGACACTTCAGAAAACTCAGAGGGCATGAGTTCATTCTTTGTTCGCTGAAGACAAACAAAATAAGTTTCATTCAAACTCTTAATATTGTATGCAAAAAATGAGCTTGCATTTTAATTAGAACTCAGATGTGCAGATTCCTGTGTATTAAGATGAGGTGTACATGACCTGTGATATTCATTTATGTCAGAGTTGAACCATTAAGAAAATGTGATTATTCAAGTAGTATATCAGAATATTCACACTTCAGGGATATCTGAACAGTGCTTCTCAGCCTGAGACCTGAACCCTGCCCCCAGACCATGCCCAGCCTGAGAATTAAAGCCTGCCCCCAGTCCACGCCCAGCCCCCAGACCACGGCCAGCCCCACAGACCACGCCCAGCCTAAGATTTGAACCCTGCTCCCAGACCATGCCTAACCATCGCAGGGATAATCGGACCAGGACAGCTGCACCACGTGGCTTGACCTGCAACAGTGAAACATGTTTAACATGTCATACATGTCTTGTGCATGTGAACATGATTTAATCAGGATAGTTATTGAGATTCACTAGTCTGTGTGATGTGATGTGTAGAGTTCAACAGGCCAGCGTGCAGTGTAATTAGTGGCACCCCGTCCCTGTACTGACCTGCTGCGTCTCTCTGATTTTCCTAAAGGCGCGGACTCATCACAACCCTCATTTTAGACACCACAAGCAGCATTCAGCGGTGCCATGTTCGCTTGATTGACAGCAGCGGAGGTGAAGTGTGAATTACGTTCAGCAGGTCACTGCCAGTTTAGCGTTTCGAATTTACACGGGTGCACATTTAGAGAAAAATGAACGTAAACCTTTAGATCAAAACTCGATGCCTTGAAACATGGAATATTGTAAGATTGAGGCATATAAAAAAAGTCCAAACATACTGTAACTTTGCTCTAAAAACAAAGTGCTGTTAACAGTGAGGGTGTGGGCAGTTGCTCTTCACTGTAGTCCGTGACCGTGTTTCCCACTCTTATTTGCTTCTGCAGAAGATCTCATTTGAATGTGGAAACTTTATCTGACAAAAATGTACATTATTCAGCATGTGTTCTGGATAAAAACTGGATCATATGAAGTATCACTAAGTCAGGTTATGGTTATCTCCATGTGAGTTATCAGTTTGTATCTGAAGAAAATTCCAAGAACATTAGATCATTTTTGTTATTATTCCAGTGTAGAGGGAAGCTAGTCATCATGTTAGCAGCAGGAGATCTTCCAGCACGTGTTCACCTGTCTCGGCCACACAGCGCTTGACTTCTCAGCAGGTCCCTAATGGACACACACGTCTAAAAATACTGCTGCCCAATTATGTTGGACTGCGGAAGTCTCTAGAATTTTCAGAGAAACATTTTTGTTTATTTTGGCTGGGTGGTTGTTTTCCAGAACATTCTCACGCGTGAGTAAAATGCATAGTCTATGAAAAGCGCTGAGGGCTGTTTGTTTCCTGACTCCCCAGAATGTCCCAGTTTATTTTTATAAACCATAGCCCAGACTCAGAGAGGCAAACTGGTGCAGGGAGGAGAGGAAGGATGCAGAAGAAGAATGAAGGAGAAACGGGTGATCCAGTGGCGTCTGACCCACAGTGCATTAGTTCTGTGATCTCAGGATAGCAGTACATGTACCTAGTGGCCCGAGACTGAATGAGACTAATGCAGACTGTGTGTGTGTGGTGTGTGTGTGGTGTGTGTGAGAGAGAGCCAGCTGTTCACCTCCTGCAAAGATGAAGACATGTAAACATTAAAGCAACATATTTTTAGTGTTTTAATTAGCTGCAACACAAGTTCCTGTTACGTTTTATCTTCTTCGTTACTGATTATGTCCATACTCTCTCTTTAAATCCAGCTAATTTGGATTCAGCAGTTTGAATGAACTCTGAAACAAGATTGTCTACTCTCTCTCTCTCTCTCTCTCTCTCTCTCTCTCTCTCTCTCTCTCTCTCTCTCTCTCTCTCTCTCTCTCTCTCTCTCTCTCTCTCTCTCTCTCTCTCTCTCTCTCTCTCTCCATACACACTGATATACCTTGACTGCGATGCTTCCTGTCTGACTTGTGTATCTTCCTGATTCAGTGCTTGTTGGTGCAGTGGTAAAGGTGTTGTTGTTTTGACACAGCTCCTCTAAGACTGTGGTAACACCTCTCCTCTTACGCCAGATAGTCCACACGTCTTATTTGAGAGGAAGCACAAGGTACTGTGATCCCAGAGAAGACTGAAATACACGAAATACGCAACTGAAATACATGCTGTGCCTCTACCCATCCCTGCCATTTTCTACAAAACGTCTCTCATCCATCTTCCTTTCTTCCTTTCCTTCCTTCTTTAAGCATTGATCTTCTCTTCCTCTCGTGTCGGATGTCTGTATATAAAAGCATGACCTGCAGTTGGGCTTTTCTTTCTGTCTGGTGTGATTATGTGGGAGTGTCAGTATGACTGGGCGGTGAAAAGCAGAATGCTTTCAGCACGCTGGACAGGGACACCCACAATCCAACACACAGGCACGTTCATCCACACCACCCTCACTGCACCACCCGCACCAACCTCACCTGCACCACCCTCATTGCACCACCCACACCACCCTCACAACACCACCCTCACCCACACCACCCTCACCCGCACCACCCACACCACCCTCACCCGCACCACTCTCACTGCACCACCCACACCACCCTCACCCGCACCACCCACACCACCCTCACCCGCACCACTCTCACTGCACCACCCTCACTGCACCACCCTCACTGCACCACCCGCACCAACCTCACCTGCACCACCCTCATTGCACCACCCACACCACCCTCACAACACCACCCTCACCTGCACCACCCTCACCCGCACCACCCACACCACCCTCACCCGCACCACTCTCACTGCACCACCCACACCACCCTCACCCGCACCACTCTCACTGCACCACCCTCACCCGCACCACTCTCACTGCACCACCCACACCACCCTCACCACCCTCACCCGCACCACTCTCACTGCACCACCCTCACCCGCACCACTCTCACTGCACCACCCACACCACCCTCACCGCACCACCCTCACTGCACCACCCTCACCGCACCACCATCACCGCACCACCCACACCAGCGTCACAGCACCACCCTCACCGCACCACCCACACCAGCGTCACAGCACCACCCTCACTGCCCCACCCACACCAGCGTCACAGCACCACCCTCACCGCACCACCCTCACTGCACCACCCGCACCAACGTCACAGCACCACCCACACCCACACCACCCTAACTGCACCACCCCTCACCCACACCACCCTCATTGCACCACCCTCACCCACACCACCCTCACCCACACCACCTGCACCACCCTCACCCACACCACCTGCACCACCCCTCACCCACACCACCCTCACCCACACCACCCTCACCAGCCCTTCATAGTCCATCTGAGAGGACTCTGCTCGTTTTTTTAAACTAAAGATATTTGATATACATGCTCAAATATATATAAACTACAGGCCTTTTACTGCAGTATTTTGACAAATGTGATGGTGGATATTTGATACGCTCCATATATTTTGCATTTGCAGGCAGATTTCAAGGACAGGCTACAGAGTAGATGTGGACTGGGCAGTAATCTCACACGTGAGCAAACACGAGAGCAAACACTCTCACACTGTTGAGACTGAATGAGAAATATGCTCTTTTTGAATCCATTCATTGCACAGATGTCCAAAGTGCTTTCCCAGTTTTATTCCACAGTGCTTCACACACACAGAGGGCAGTGACACCAATAATACACAAAAGGGTTGTGTTTCCTGTGTAATCAGCACTGGACCCCCAGCATGGCTCCCAGGGGCCCTGCCCTCGTGAGTGGGAGTAAATCTCAGCTCGCTGAGCAGGAGCGACGCTGTCCTCTGCCACACCTCCCCACACGAGGAGGGCGGAGCTTGGTGAAAACACACACACACTCAGCCTCTCGAGTCCTAGTGCTTCGGATCTATGACTGGAGACAGAAACACGGGGGATGGTGGGAGAGAGAGGACTGGAGTCTCATTGGTTTGGAAGCTGCATGTCGTGTTACTGGACGCCTGGCAGGATGGATGTGATGAAAGTGAAATCGTGTGTCTAAACAAAAGCGTTTACCTGGGTGCAGTGATACGAGCTTTATGTCCCGTTAGCGTAGGGACAGAGGTGAGCTGTCACTTAGGCTTTGTGTATTGAATAGCCTTTGTAAATATTGTAAAACCAGGCAGGAAAATAGGGCCTGGTCCATTTTAGTCAGCCGATTATTCAGCTCCATCTCCTCAGGAAGCTGCTGAATTTGGCTGAACTAGAAGGGAACAGAGCCAGATGGCACACACACACACACACACACACACACACACACACACAGAGAGAGAGAGAGAGAGACATGCCTTCATAATGTGTCCAGTACAGTTTGCTTCATGCTGACTCTGATCCTCTTGCCCCCCCCCCCCCCCCCCCAATCTCTTAGAGTAATCTTGCTATTGCACTCTGTCTGCCACTGTGGGTTTGTGGGTAACTGTTTAGTTTTCTGCTCCAGGGTGAGACACTTTACTCTTCATTCATATGCAGTGACAGACAGCTTAGACAAACACACAAATGCTCACCCTAGCAAAACCAAGAACACTATATTATCCAGCTCTATTTATTAATGTTGCTTCTTTACAAATAAGCAGGTCAATATTTAATTGGAGGTTTGGAATTCTGAGAATTTTATGTGCATCAAAAATACGCAGTATGAGGTCAAAATATCAAATCTATTCAAATGTTCCGAATTCCAGTGTGTTTGTGTATTCCTCAGAGAGTCTGGTCCATATTGACATGATAACATCACACAGTTGCTGCAGATTTGTCAGCTGTACATCCATGATGTGAATCTCCCGTTCCACCACATCCCAAAGGTGCTCTATTGGATTGAGATCTGGTGACTGTGGAGGCCATTTGAGTACAGTGAATTCATTGTCGTGTTCAAGAAACCAGTCTGAGATTATTCACACTGGAAGTATCCATCAGAAGATGGTACACTGTGGTCATAAAGGGATGGACATGGTCAGCAACAATACTCAGGTAGGCTGTGGCGTTGACATGATGCTCCATTGGTACTAAATGGACCCAAAGTGTGCCAGGAAAATATCCTCCACACCATTGTACCACCACCAGCCATAACTGTTGGTACCCTGCGGTATCAACACGGGCAGTCATGGCCTGGTGGTTAGGGAACTGGTCTTGTTCCCGAACTGGTCTTGTTATTGTGGGTTCGATCCCCAGACTTGAGGCCATGACTGAGGTGCCCCTTAGCAAGGCCCTTAACCCTGCTCACTTGTATAAAAAATGAGATAAAAATGTAAGTTGCTCTGGATAAGGGTGTCTGCCAAATGCCATAAATGTAAATGTAAATGTTGATACAAGGCAGGATGGATCCATGCTTTCCTGCTGTTGATGCCAAATTCTGACTTCTGAATGTTGCAGCAGAAATCAAGACTCATCAGACCAAGCAACAATCTTCTATCGTCCAGTTTTGGTGAGCCTGTGTGAACTGTAGCCTCAGTTTCCTGTTCTTAGCTGACAGGAGTGGCACCTGGTGTGTCTTCTGCTGCTGTAGCCCATCCACCTCAAGGTTTGACGTGTTGTGTGTTCAGAGATGCTCTTCTGCATGCCTCGGTTGTAACAACTGGTTATTTGATTTACTGTTGCCGTTCTATCAGCTCAAACCAGTCTGGCCATTCTCCTCTGACCTCTGGAGTCAACAAGGCATTTGCACCCACTCACTGGATATTTTGTCTTTTCTGACCATTCTCAGTAAACCCTAGAGATGGTTGTGCTTGAAAATCCCAGTAGATCAGCAGTTTCTGAAATACTTAGACCAGCCCGTCTGGCACCAACAACCATGACACGTTCAAAGTCACTTAAATCACCTTTCTTCCCCATTCTGATGCTCGGTTTTAACTGCAGGAGATCGTCTTGGCCATGTCTACATGACTAAATGCATTGAGTTGCTGCCATGTCATTGGCTGATACGACATTTGCGTTAATGAGTAATTGGACAGGTGTACCTAATAAAGATAAAGGTGTGTGTGTGTGGGTGGGTGGGTGTGTGAACCTCTGTCCAAAAAGCCCTGTTTCTCTGAAAACTTTGTGTACCACAAAATCCATCCATCCACCCACATAATAGTGACAGGCTAGCTATTATATCAAAGAGTATAGGACTGAATTCTGTGGTAATGGGAGTACTGCAGGGTACTGTCCCACCCTGGTACAGATGCGTCTAGAATATTGTCTCCTTGCTTGTTTTGATATAATTAAATATTCATTGGGAGATACATTAATGAAATGTGGCTTAGTATGCTAAAAATGGCTTCTAGTTAAAGTTTAATGTGGAGGTTAGGATTCCCGTTACAGGACCTCCAGCAGATGTTTGATCCCAGGTGGAGTTCAGAGCGGGTTGTTGTCCAATGGAGGGAGAATGAACATGACGTGCCATCTTACCGCAGGTCTTGGTCTACACACGTATTTGCAGAATACCAGTGGTATTTGTACACCATATCATAATATGATACCACAAAAACACACCACCCATATCCCAGGGTTCCCCAGTGCTGAGACAGGTCAAAGTGCACAACCAGGAAGTGGATCTCGGGTAGGAAGACCAATCTCCACTGTGACGGTTAGTAATGACCTCACCAGGAAGAAGGACGTCCTTCGGTGGAAGACGTCCTTCAGTGACCACTGCTTTAGTCACTCCCGCTGATCTGTCATTCATAACGTATCTGGTGTTCATGGCATGAGCCATTTTGTCTGACCTGCCTGAATCCTGAAAACAAACCGAGAGGAAATACTCCCTTAAAGGAAATACTCTCGTTGCTTTTTGCATGTGTGTGTTTTAGGTTCTGTACTGGTGGTCAGCACCATCAGTCTGGACTCACAGTGCCCTGCAGTCACATGATCACGTCTGCCCTCTTGAACACTCCCTCTTTTTAAAGTCACAAGGGCTTTGTTTTGATTGGCTGCTGAGCTGTTGTATGTGTCCCTAACTGTGAGCGCCGTAACCTTGTGCACTACAAAGCAACTTGTGCACTCTCATTACAGAATGGCTACTCACCAGTGAAGCAGTCCCATAAAGTGCACTGACACAATCCCAGATTTATGGCATCGGTTGTGTTTACTGCTCTGGGTGGGAGGGAAAAAAAAAACAACTTTTCAGCACTTGTCAAAAGCACAGAGATTCATGACGGCAATCTAATGTGCAATAACGAGAATCTGTGGTAACGGTGCAACTCTGACACTGAAAGGGACTGAAACCTGCAGTCTGTCCATCTGGGGTGTCTCAGTTATTGATCTTGATTGGTGAAGGTAGACCATGTGATGTGCAAGAGGTCGATGCACAGTTGAGCTCAGACACTGTCCCTGGGGATGAAGGACTCACTACCCACCTGCAGTTTGGGAGGAAGTGAAGTCCTCTGCCAAGCGTGAGCAGACTGGTCTGTCCTCCAGAGGGGATGCCTCACTACTGAGGGCCAGTGGAGTAAAATCTAAATATATGCATCACCTAGCACCAATATTGTAATAATGTTTCATGCTAATACATATGATAATTTGGCATGTGGAATTTGATTAATTAGCAAACATGTTCATCATTATTTACAAGAAGCAACATTATTTACAATAGTCAAAGCAGCCACTGTAGTTTCACATTAAAGGTACACATTAGGTGTGTTTGTTATACAATTACAGACTGTAATTCATATCTTGAAAAGCACAGTTCAGTTGTCATTTACCCAGGTCTGTTTCTGATCACTGTCTGTACAGCCACTCAAAACAGTTCGGTCAACAGTGGTCTTGCGGACAGAAACAAGCTAACACGAATTGAGCCTTATTAATAGACAACAGACCATAGGCAAGGTGCGCCTGCCATGTAATTGTTTCAAAAAGTGACTGGTTAATGTTTAAAACATTCAGCATTCTCGGAAGTGGCCTTGCCTTGTGAGAGACTGATTTACGTCTCGTGGTCTTGCTGTCTGAGCTGCTCTCTCTTTCATGCGTTCGCGTGATCTTTGGCGCTCTCATCTGTACTGTACATGCTGAACAGACCAGCGAGCTTTGATGTGGCCTTCACACAGGCCGCCGGTGTCCTGCTCATCTGTCCCGGGGAGTTAATGATGGGTCTTCTGATGCTCCTCTGGTGTGTGTGGCCATGTGTGGGCTGTTTTTATAAATAGAGCACAGAGTGTGTGGATACGTCAAGCTTCCAGCTTTTCTGTCTGAATGTCCAGGCCCCTCTTCTCTGGTCTCTGGTCAGTGTGTGTGTGCTGTATTCTGTACTCTGTTATTTTGAGGGTTTTTTTTTGTCTAGAACTAACAGCACAGCTGCACTTGTCAATGCTGCTTCAAGAAAATGTGCTTTTAAAGCTGCAATTACTACCAGAGCGGCTGGAGTCTCTCACTGGGGGTGTGTGTGTGCACGTGCACGGTGCTGTACTACATGACAGCTGGTAGATCTTTGATGTATGTAATATGATTAAAATTTCTCTCCTCCTCCTTCTATCTGTATGAATTATGCAGTGAAGAGGAGGGTAGAGGTGAGTTCTGGGTTTCTGTGACTCAGTACTGGCTCGCTGTGACTCAGTACTACAGGAATCATGCTATAATGCCTTTCGTCCTCTCAGACACACATGCCAGTTGCAGTGTGAGTCACGTAAGATTGGAAATATGCTTAGACACACTGAGCTGCACAACTGTTCAAGCCGTTTTGAAATGTTGGAGCTGCTCGTGAGAGCGTCACTGCATTCTTGGTGGGACAGTCACTGTATTGTGCAGTGGAGCATCACAGCAGTGCAGGCGCTGACAGCTGGCTCCAGCAGCCCTGTATTGGGGGCGGGGCGTCCGTGTCTGGTATCCCTGCAGTGTACGTGTGGAGTCTTTTCTCACCTGACTTGCTATCCAGATCTGGATGAGCTGCAGTAGCAACAGGTGTGTTGAAGTGGGCGGCGGCCGCCCTGTCTGGCACAGCACACAGACGGGTGTGGTGCGACTATTGAGTATCTCTCTCTCAGTCTATTAGCAGAGGCCAGTCTGAAAGCAGCTCAGTCAACCATGTTTAATTTCTCCTAGTAGTCTGTGTGTTGAGCAGTGCGTGACGATCTGCTGTGAGGAGGATTTAGCAGACGGCTGCGACCGACCCCGCGGAGCAGGGCCCACCCCAACCAGGGCCTCTCATTGGCTGCTGGCAGGGGCTCCTGGGAAATGCCTGCCAGTGGCTGTCATGGGAACGGGTGAAGGTCGTGTGTGGCCCCGCCCTCCTGAGGAGAACTGAAGCTGCACAACGTACGCTCAGCTGCCATCGCCATGACGCCACTGAATACCCCTGGAGGAGAGCTGTCACTCAGCACAGGATCTCTGATTATGTAATGAGTGTGTGTGTGTGCATGTGTGTGTGTGTATTTTAAGGCTGGCTAAGTGATTCAGTCTCGATTATTCATCAGAATAACACTGAAAGTGAAGGTTCTAGCGCTCCGTCTGTATTCGTCTATGTGTGCTGGCGTTCCTCAGCTTGCTTGTAAATGTGTTTCTGGATTTCATCACCTCTAAATCACCACTGAATTATACTGAGTGTGTATTAGTACTTAATGAAGCGTTGTGTTTGAACAGGGCTGTGCTCTGTTAGGAACTAGTGTAGCACTGGAGCGTGGTGTGTGTGGGGTGTGGAGTGTGGGGGATGTGGGGTGTGGAGTGTGTGTGGGATGGGGTGGGGGGTGTGGTGTGTGTGGGGGGTGTGGAGGGTAGGGTGGGGTGGGGGGTGTGGGGTGTGGGGGGTGTGGAGGGTGGGGTGGGGTGGGGGGGTGTGTGTGGGGGACCTGAACACGAGCACATGGGCCGGATCAGTGTGAGTGAAATGCACTGCTGAGTCATTACCCCTCCGGGGGCTCCCTCTCCTACTGCTGTAACTGATCGTGTGTGTGTGTGTGTGTGTGTGTGTGTGTGTGTGTGTGTGGTAGGCCACTTTATTCTGTATTCAGAAACAGTTCTATGAAAATTAGTTGGACTTTCAGAGCATATTTGCAGGTAAAAACATTTTTAAAATACTTTACAGGTTTTTTGGTTAAGTATAATTTGTCTGAAATGCAGGCCCGTAGCCAGCATTGTGATGGGGGGGATCTTTTCCCCCCAAAAGTGGACTTCATTTGGCTCTCTACTCCAATACCCCCTAAATACACGAGCACACTTCAAACCTTTTAATTTACACATATTTTATTCATTATAAGCAAGGTTGCCAACTTTTTAAAATCACTACGACTGAGATTTGATTTGGGGGCGGGGGGAAGGGGGTGGTGTGTGTGTCAAACATTGACGGAGAGGGGGGGCTATGTCTTATGTTTCCTCGATCGATCGCCAGTGATTGGCGCCAGAGCGAACTAGTAACTCATTGAATCATAGATGTAGATCGGAGATAAATAAACATGATTGTTTTTTCAGCGTGAGAAATCGGATGTATGGCGTGTGAGCGTGTGAAAACGGTCAAATGCGTGTGTCTCACGCTCATTGCGTGAGAGTTGGCAACACTGATAAGTTTGTTGTGAGTCTGTTGTTGCTGTCCTTATTTGTTCGTCTGTATATTCACCGGAGATTAACAATTCATTCATTGAATAGCCTACCTATCTTGAGGGGCATGTGTGTACGGAGGGAGGGTGCGGGGGCGGGGGGGGGGGGGGGGGGGGGGGGGGGGGGATCGAACGAACCCTTCGATCCCCCCTGGCTACGGGCCTGAAATGCATAGGTTATGTCGTGAGCCAGCACGGAGCCTCTCTGTCCGACCCGTCCCTGACGCAGCTCAGCTGTGGTGGGTTGATGGCAGCAGGCTGCAAGGAGGTGGCTTAAGAGCGATAAGAGCAGACGTGTGGACTCGAGTCACATGACTTGGACTCGAGTCTGACTCGAGTCACTAAACTGATGACTTGTGACTTGACTCGACAACATCACTGAAGACTTGCGACTTGACTTAGACTTTACCTTTACTGACTTGGACTTGGAATCGGACTTGAGCTTTAAGACTTGAAATCTTTATTTTAACATAATAAATAAGTAATATAGAATCACATGACTGGATGATTTTGTATTAAATGGTGCTGTAAAATGTGAACTGATCAGCTCAGTTTATCTGTAACCTACAGGTGAAGTTCTGCAGCCGATCGGGGGAGAGGGGGGGGGGGGGGGGCAGCAGCGTTGAATTTGTGCAGAGATGACAAGCCGGACGGACGAACGGAGGACCGAAAGTCACTGGGAGGGGAGGGGGGGGGCATAGGTGACGATGACAATTGCGACGACATCTCACTCAAGCGAGCCAAAACACTCAAACGTCTAACGTTAGTTAGTCTGACTAACTTAATATACTACTAATCAGCTGCTTCAATTGTGTTAAATATTGAAATTGCATTTGGTGACTTGACTGGGACTTGAAGTTTAAGACTTAGGACTTGACTCGAGACTTGATTGTGAAGACTTGAGACTTATTTGTTACTTGCAACTTAGTGAATTGTTCACATGTCTGGATAAGAGTGAAGGGCCAATGGTCAAAGAGCAGAAAAACAGCAAAGTTCACTTTCAGTTCATTGGTCAGTTAATCCCAGTGTGATTCCCACAAAATATTAAAGGGCATCTAAGAACTGGACCATCTAAGAACTTTCCTTCATTTGCAAATGCCACAATACATCCACCAAGGGGTCGTTTTGTGGATCTGATTATCTTCACAATGGTTATTGCTTGTTGCTAGATGTTTACAGTTGAAGTTTGTTGCATCTTAATTTTACCTTTGGAATTTGAGCATTAGTTTTTAAGTATGAGGTACGGTGGCCGAGAAGACCCATAACACTGCAAAAGAAAAACTCGCTGTGTTACTTTTCACTTGGTAGTCACTGCAAATGTAGGCCTAAATATGCCATATTTGTCAGTTGTGATTTTTCACTGCAATCAAAATTTGTTCTCCGCTTTTACCCATATGTACAGTTAGAACATACACACACACACACACACACACACACACACACACACACACACACACTAGTGATTACTAGGGGGCTGTGGATCACACATGCCCAAAGGGGGAGACCGATGCGAAGATGCATGGAGGCCCAGCAGGTCAAGGGGGAGTCCCTGTGTGGCGTGGGACATTTCTCAGTGTGACACCCACTGCAGCCTGGACTAGAGGGAGGGGAGGATTTTAAAGGCGAAGTGAAGATGTTGTAACAGGGCTGTGTTGAAGACGCTGCAGCAGTGATGATGAGGATTCGATTGGATGAAGGGTGGAGTCTTTCACTGAGTCCAGTCGGCATGCAACTCCAGCTGTATCCTCCCCTTGAGTGTAAAATGACTCCATTATCATCTTCTACCCGTTCATGTGTCTGTATTTGTGTGTCTGTGGGTGTGTTTCAAGGACTCTGGGTGTGGTCTCTGTCTGTGTGGGTGGTGGTACCTCCAGTGTCATGATGTATTTGATCAGCCCCTGTAGTAGATCAAAAGGCCTTAAACTGCTGAAAATTTGTAATATTGTACCTAGACTGTTAAATGGGCATGAATTATCAATACATTACATATGACGTGATGTCCATGTTTTACCCACAGGAACTCTGAACAGAATGTGTAGTCTTTAAAATTATTGTGGAAGGAAAGAACCACGTGACCACGCTGCACCCCTAATTCTTCCTGCCTGTATCCTGCACCTTTTGCAGATTTGATCCAAGCGACGCAGGAGTCTAACGTGAACATCCCGCAGATGGCCGACACATTGTTCGAGAGAGCAGGAAACGCCAGCTGGATCGTGGTCTTCAAGGCCTTGGTCACCACCCATCACCTCATGGTCCATGGCAATGAGGTAAGAGATTTCTCTAGCTAGCTGTCACCAGTGGATTGACTCTGTGTACATGGTTCTAGGATCCACATAATCCGAGAACACTGGTGTATAATAAAGATCTAGGTACCTAATGATGTAAACGTCACAACACCGCAATACTGGTATTGCCAGTAATTGTAATAAGTGATAGTTATGCGTCAAAAAAATATATATATATTATTTCTACAATACATCAATCATCCAATCCTGCCTAATCCACCCAGTCCTGCCTAAAATAAGTTCATGTATTCAGTTTAGCAGCAAGATTTATTTTACTGATTTTCTTTCTCAAAATTTTAAAATTATATTAAGAAAGCCATGCATTACCAGCCAATTACATAATTTTATATCAAGGTAGGTTAAAATTGTAAGTTATTATTTGGGGAAGATATCTGTGATGCATATCTCTGTGGCATAAGAAAAGTTGGTCTGAGCGTGCTGGAATTTCATCTGATGAAAGTTAGGGTCATAGTTCATGGGGTTTGAACAGACTGTTAGAGGGTGCATTCAAAGTCTGAGGATTTATGACACCTACAATGTCATGTGGTCGGCAAGAGTGATGCCCCCTGAGAGTGATGCGCCCTGAGAGTGTTGCCCCATGAGCTGGGCCATTTAATGGTTTTGGGCCAGGGGTAATGAAACAGGGCCGGGGGTTAGAGAAAGCCCGCCATGATCAGACTAAAGTTTTATCAGAATAATAACCTCTACACTACCTTCACTACAAGTCCAAGGAGTGAGGACTGCTTATACTGACTGAATATTAGCAGGCGAAATCAGTTTGAACTCCATTTAACATCCATTGTCGGTCGACCTACTTCAGCCAGCGTGATTCAAATAAAACACAGGCAGTACAAACGGGTGTGGAAGGTCTTCTGTGTTCCACCATAATGGCGAGGGAAGTGTGAGTGGCATTTAGAGGGACTCTCTCTGCCTCCTACACAGGTCCCACATCACACCCACCAGCTTCTACTGGTTTAGCATTATGAAAAGGGGCCACCTATGTTGTAGCTCCTCAACGTCAGAAGTCTCCTACTCTTAGCTTTCTACCACTGACCTGGCCACTGCACTCTGCTCTGAGTGTGCAGAAGCCACATTTGCTTCCCTCTAATTTCAATTTCCAAGCAGTCCCTGCTATATATTATTCAGCACTACAGTGTAATAACTCTTGCCCTTTACAGTAAAATCAAGATCATTTAAAATGAGCATTTCTTATAAAGACACTGACTCAGATAGTGTTGTCACGATACTAAGAATTACAACTTCGATACGATACTTTAAAAAGTATTGAAATTCGATACGATTTTCGATACCAAAGTCAGATACTGTGCTCATTTCCGTTTTAAAGGCTTTTTATTTGTTTTTTATAAACAAACAAATGAATATTGTATTTTGTTTCACAAATGTCAAATAAATAAAAGGTGTAGTCCCTACCACATTAAAACAGAAAAATAAATAATTGCACATTAATATAAATTAACATAAATAATAGTAGTGCACTCTGGAATTCACATTTAGAAGTTAAAAAAGGCTAGTGCAAAAAGTGTATTTTAAGTATACTTTAAACAACTTTAACTCTTTAAGTAACTAAAACTTCAGTATTAGAGTTCAGTATTCATAGATGATTGATCCATTGTAGTACGATCACTCTTTTTTTCTCCCTGTATGCTGTCGCACTTACGGCTCTTAAACCAAGAATATGACATTTGCTAGGATACCATAATCGGACACATAATTTTGTATGCTATAATACTAGAAATGGGAATAATCACCAACCTCTTGGAATGTTTTGTATAAATATGCGTGCCTTCAGGTGTTTGGCCAGATTCGTTGTGTTAAACTTTCGCGAGTGACCGTAGCGCGCGAGTCCGCACACCTTGTCCGCGTGCTTGAAAATGCTTGAAACAAATATGTGTCTGACTGAACCGTTCTCTTGTGTTACGTTAACAAATACGAGCCTCTTGTAATTCCAGGACGAAACATGAGAGAACGTGAAGACGTTAAAATTGGGCGTTTTGAAAATAAACAACCATTAAATAATGTGATAAAAAAGCGAATTATTTCGAGTATATGTATAAATATTTAACTAAAGTTTAACGTGCTGGGAAATATTGAAATGGACCTTGAAAGTGACGTACAAGTGCTTTAATTCCACCTTGTTGGTGTATGAACCCTGCAAACATGACTGTTCATTGCGCTGCGGCGCGCGCTAAGTTACAAAATTCTAGAGGTGCACGACCTCGCGAATTGACAGCGCGCGAGGCTACCGCGATTACATCATTTTCGCCGCGCGGACCCTCGCGCTGCTCGCGGCGCGTCAAGTATAAACCAGGCTTTAGCGCCCTTCGTTGAAATGTTCCGAAAGCACCGCCTGCAAACTGGCTTGTTCATGTCCTTCAGTTTTCCATCTGTATCTGCTTCGAATACAATGTATTTCCACACAGCACTTCTGCTGCTTTCCTTGTTTAATTAAGACGAGCTGCGAACACACTGCGTTTGTTTTAGCTGCCATTTCAGCATTACCAACTGTTCTGTGCATTACGGCACCTTGGGTGGGTCAAACGAAAGCGCATTTTATTTAAAAAGAATCGAATGGCTCCTTTG
Source organism: Brachyhypopomus gauderio (assembly GCF_052324685.1). Classification (NCBI taxonomy): domain Eukaryota; kingdom Metazoa; phylum Chordata; class Actinopteri; order Gymnotiformes; family Hypopomidae; genus Brachyhypopomus; species Brachyhypopomus gauderio. Next base: position 14,761,121 of record NC_135229.1, read on the forward strand.
TTGGTACAGCTTTAAAGCACCGTTTGCAGACCGGTTTTGATGTGTCCACGGGGTTGCCATGACTGTCTGAAATGTATGCAAATAATTCCATATTTCGCTTAGTGCGTGTAGTTTTTCAACAAGCTGAGGACAGTCCGCAATATTGCTTGTATTATCAGCCATCGTACACCGTTTCTTCTTATTCTGCAGAGAGGAGGCAAGCGCTGCACTGCTGTACGCGCACACTGCCCCCGTGTGGCACTCTTTGGAAATACTGCTCTTAAAAAAAAAAAAAAACGCACTTAGTCCTATAGCACCGATACTAAGCAAACGGGGTATAGTACCGTTTTTAGTGACAAAGTATCGTGATACTACTCTAGTATCGGTATACCGTGCAACACTAGACTCAGATGTGACTCAGAAAAACAATGGATGGAAAATGAAGAAGTGGAGTGATTCTAGCATGTCCTCAGTTTAGTGCCAAGAGTCAGTCAAGTTGAATTCCTTTTAGTTTGTTGGTGAAGCCGTATTGGAGCCAGACATTTATGGCTGGGATGAGCTTGGTTTGCCTCTTATCTCGTCTTTCTCCCAGACGCCCTCTCCATAAGGTCTGTGCCAAAGCCGTTTGTCTGGGTGTTGGTCTGTTGTTGGTCCAGCTGTGCCAGGGGATGATGGAGGGAGATTAAAGAGACAGGGTGGCAGAGGGGTGGAGACGAAGGTGTGGTGGGCGTGGAGATGAGTGGGTGGAGTGAGTGAAGATTCTGACGGATGGATGGATTAAAATACAGAGAAATGTCTAGTGTGTTTGGGTGCGGTGGGTGTGTGAGAAGAGAAATTATGGTTTCCTCACACACCTCTTGCTGTGTTACACATGACATCACAAGTACCGTATATGTCCATGTGTATGTGTGCGTGCACTGTCTGAACACATCATGTGTTCACACCCCTAACAGAGTGAGGAATTAGTTTTAGAATTAGTGTTTGGGTCTTTTATTCTGACGCTGTATTTCTGTGTGGGTCCTGATGTGGTTGCTCATGACCCAACAAGTTGTTAATACTGTACCACACTCTAACCCTGGGCACGCTCACTCAAATCATGCTGGTTGTATCTGAACTGTATGTACAAGACTTTAATCCCATGTATGCATCCATATGTAGCAAATAAGAGTCTCTCTTGGCCATATTAGAATTCTGTTGCTGTTCTGCACAAAACATGCAAATCTACTTCTACCAGCCAATCACCTTCATCTTTTCTGGTTGCACTATTTATAAATACATGTACCTAATTCAAAAATTTCAGACTGGTATGTTTGTAATTTGCCTAACTTTAAAGAAAGTTGGCTGCTTTTGTGTTTCCGCCTTGAGGTGGTTCCTGAACAAGAGAAGCTACAACTCCAGTTCATTCTTAGCTCAAGTTCAAAGTGTTTATTGTCATATGCACAGAGGAAACAGGTTTCCTTAGAAACCTTTACATTTTCATTGTAAATCTTACTTTGCTCCTCGCTAAGAATGCCAAATATGTCCTTAACAAATACCTAAGAAAATATATATACAAGCACACATATTAATCAGGAAATGTACACTAAATAAAATAATAAATATAAGCTACTACAGTAGAGGATCTTAAATTTACACCAGGGGTTACAATGAATAAATTACAGTAAAACATGTACAATGTATAGATTACAGTGATATGGATACTGCTGTGAAGTGCAAAGTGACAAGGTTCTGTTTGCCTACTATATGCAGTGTGATTTCTGAATTTTGAATAGTGCCCAAGACAATTTTGGACAGATAAAAGTACATTTAAGTTGTCTAAATTACACAAGGTGTTTCTATCAGTATCACTGGTGCTAATTTTGTTTTGCGGTTTTGTTTCTTTTAGAGATTCATCCAGTTTCTTGCCTCCCGGAACACCCTTTTCAACCTCAGCAACTTTTTGGACAAGACTGGCTCTCATGGTGGGTGGTGGTAAATTTTTAATTTAGCAGCACGCTAGTACAGATTCTCCTCTCAGATTACAATTGCCTGGTTTCCTGCTTGTTTCAGGCTATGACATGTCAACCTTCATCAGGCGCTACAGCAGGTACCTGAATGAGAAGGCCTTCGCCTACAGACAGATGGCGTTTGACTTCGGCAGAGTGAAGAAAGGGTAAGTTCTGCGATCAGCTTCGCTTTGCACAGTGCAAGGGAGAGAAGTCTCCCAAAGGATGCTGGGAAGCTAAGGGAGGGTGAACATGGTGAGGACAATAAGTATTTGAACACCCTGCGACTTTGCAAGTTCTGCCACTTATAAATCATGGAGGGGTCTGAAATTTTCATCTTGGGTTCATGTCCACTGTGAGAGACATAATATATAAAAAATCTGGAAATCACAATGTATGATTTTAAAAAATAATTTATTTTCTAATTATTTTAATAATAATTTGTTTTCTTTTCTATTTAAATAATTAGTTTTTAAATGTAAATGTGCCATATTTTGTCAATTGTGATTTTTTTCCACCGCAATCGAAATTTGTCCTCCGCTTTTTACCCATCTGTGCAGTTAAAACACACACGCACACGCACACACACACACACACACACACACACACACACACACACACACACACACACACACACACACACACACACACATTACTAGGGGGCTGTGGTGCACACATGCCCAGAGCGGTGGGCAGCCCTAGCTCGGAGCCCGGGGAGCAGAGGTTGTTAGGTGCCTTGCTCAAGGGCACCTCAGTCATGGCCTCAGGGCTGGGAATCGAACCCACGACCCTCCGGTCACAAGACCAGTTCCCTAACCACCATGACTGCCCGAGTCAGTTTATCTTTTTTTATTAATTTTTTAATCTTCTTGTGGTAATAGATCTCTGATTAAAGCACTTTGATTGCCACTATGCTATGCAAATAAACTTGCCATGCCTGTATAGACGTTTCACTATTTACTACTGAATAGCAGTTTATGTAGGACTTTGTATATATGACCCCCAATAATTTTTTTCTAGTAAGATAATGTTATCAATTGCGTCAAATGCTGCACTCAGATCATGTTGAAGCAGAAAAGAAATATAACCTTATTATATTATACTGATTATGAAATATTATCAATGGATTGTAAAACAACATTTGTAATATTTCCTGAAGCTGTCTCTACTCTGATGCCACCTAAATGTCTACTGGTTTTTATGAATGTGATACTTATGTAAGAACAGGTTTATCTGTTATGTCCAAAATCTTAGACATACAGTACATGGCAGATGTGAAATGGGTCTATAATCTCAACCGCTGTGAGCTACCAAATTAAAGAGATTTAATTAAACTGAGTTTTTTTTAGTGTAGCCATGAAAGTAGCTACTTCAGTAGTACAGGACAGCAGTTTTATAGGAGCAGTAGGGCTGTTCAAAGTTTTTGCTTATTAATGAAAAAGCTTAATGAAAGCATTACAGCTTCAGGCTTCTGGTATCTCCTGGTATCCTGAAGATTCAATGGCTGATGGGATATTTAATTGAGATATTGTATTCAATCAAAATATGGGATTCATTTTGTTGTTTTATACCAATGATCAAAGATATGCTGCATGCACTGCAGTGAGTGTTTTTCTTTAGTATATAAACATATCTTTCCAAAAAGAGTGGAAGATTACCAGTTTAGACAGACGTGTCTACAGTGGTGGATGAAGTACACTAACCACGTAGTTGAGTTAAAGTACACTGTAAAAAAGAAAAAGTTTTTAAGAAATTCACTCACAGTTGAGTCAACTTATTATTTCTTGTTCCAATTATTTATTTTTCACAGGTATATACACTTCAGATGTTAAGTATTGCCTACAAATAATTTCAAATGTTATGCTACCTTATTATATCTTGTTCGGATAATTTATCTTGCCCATGTATATGAACCTTAAAATGTAAGTTTTACATACCAAGAGTTCCAAATTTTTTAAAGTTGTGCCAACTAGGCCTGTCACAATAACAAAATTTTCAGAACGATATATTGTCCCAGAAATTATCACGATAAACAATAATATTGTATTTATACTTGACGCGGCGCGAAGGTCCGCACGGGCGAAAATGACGTAATCGCAGTAGCTCCGCTCGTGCGCGAGGGCGTCACGCGCTGTCGATTTGCGAGGTCGTGCACCTCCAGAGTTGCCAGAGTTGCAACCCCCCCCCCCCCCCCGTCAACAGCTTTGGGCTAGTTCTGAGGGGCGGGTTTTACACTGACTTTGTGCTGGAAATTTTTGTAGGACCTGGCAACCCTGTGCACCTTTCAAATTTTGTAACTTCGTGCGCGCCGCGCCTCAGCGCAATGAACAAAGTCATGTTTGCAGGATTCATGCACGTTTAAAGGGTGGAATTCAAGCACTTGTATGTCACTTTAAAAGGTCCATTTCAATAATACCCAGCACGTTAAACTTAATTAAGTTAAATCTTTATATATATACTCGAAATAATTAGCTTTTTATCACATTATTTAATGGATGTTTATTTTCAAAACGCCCAATCTTAACGTCTTCACGTTCTCTCATGTTTCGTCCTGGAATTACAAGAGGCTCGTATTTGTTAACGTAATACAAGAGAACTGTTCAGTCAGATATTTGTTGTGAAATCAACAAATTCCAGCACTTTTCAAACCCGAAACACAAAAGCAACATTAAAGTTCGTCAGGTAAATGTTCATTCCCCTGTTTTTGAGGGCTGTTTCATATACTACCGCATATAATTTCGAACAACACTGCAAAGAAAAGCAAGTATAAACACTTCCACCATTCGCGGAGGTAGACGGAGTCACGCGCTACAGTCACTATAATAAACCATCATTAAATAATGTGATAAAAGGCGAATTATTTCGAATCATTTTGAGTCCTATTAGCCTCGAATACGTTCGCGAACACATCTCCACGTGTGTGTGTGTGTGGAGGCACTGTTATTGACGCATGCGCTCTCCGTGTACTGCACTCATTTCCTAACAGGTAGATGTCGCTCTCTGATCACAGATTCGTCTTCCCTTAAGGGAGGAGGGGGTTGCGAGAGAGCAGCACTGTGTGCCTTTCTGAAATCTAACGTAGTTGCGGTTTATTCTCATGTAAACAAATGTGTGCGGAAACCCAATGGCCAATTATCGACATCAGCAAAAATGATCGCGGTAAAACAAATTATCGTACGATAAGTCGATAATGTAATTATCGCGACAGGCCTAGTGCCAACTTATTATATTATGGCGTGGTGTGGGAGAAAGAGACCGCAGACAAGTCCATTCTGATGAAGAACGGAGGTTTTATTCTCACCTCGCAAGAAAATTGGCACTCACAGGCACAATCAGATCAAACTTGAAGCCTACAAATAACTTGGCCTTGCACATGAAACACAGGGGGAGGTCATGAACTTTACACATACATGGAGGGGGAACTACGATAATGCACATGTACATAAAAAGATGGACCGGGGTGACTTAACTAATAACACACAATTAATAATCATTAATAACACTATACAGACATAAACACCACATAATTCGCATGACAGGGCCGGAGCCGCAAGGGCTCATGGGTAATGACGTCACCCTCTGGCACCCCCCCATTGGCCTGACGCTACAATATCTTGTTCAGATAATGTATATTTCACATGTACATAAATCTCTAAATTCAATACTAAGAATAGCTAACTGAAGTTGGGTCATATAAGACAAATGACAAAACACATTTGGACGTTAATATTCAGTTCAGAGTAGCGAAGGTCACTGCTTGCCGCAGCTGAAATCTATTTCAAGAGTCCAATTCTGGTAGAAATCGCAAACCCTGCCCCGTTCTCAACTAAGGGGTCAAATTGAGCATGCGCAGAGGAGTTGGCCTGGCCTTAACTAGAGTTCAACTACAATTTGTATATTTTGACAATGCAGGTTGTAAGCTCAGATCAACTTTTAACAAGAAACTCAATAAAGTAAGCTGATCCAATTACTTTGCTATAGTTTATGGTGCAATTAATTATTTTTGGCTCAGCTAAACAAAAAATCATAGTAAAACGAGCAATTTTAAGTTCTGTTTTTTACAGTGTAGATACCCAAGCAAAAACTTTATTCCAGTACAATAGGGTGACCAGACGTCCTCTTTTTCCCGGACATGTCCTACTTTTGAGACCTAAAAAAATGTGTGCCCCCCCCAGCTGGTCAACAATCGACACACACGCCGGTCATACACCGATGAAACCCAACCCCCCCCCCCCCCCCCCCCCCCCCGGCAAAAAAGGTGTCCTCCTTTTCAGAAACCCAAATCTGGTCACCCTACAGTACAAGTAGAAGTCTTCCCTTTAGCCCTCTACTAAGTAGGCTACAATAGTATTGGCCTTCAAATAGTGTTGCCACCTGTCCCGGTTTTCACGTGCCTGTCCCGGTTTTCACGTGCCTGTCCCGGTTTTCCCGGTCTGTCCCGGTTTTTCTTCTTTTTAATATTCGGTCCCAGCAAAAAAACTAGGTTAGTTCAAACCACGATTCAGACTGTTTCTGCACACTTTAAATCTGTTTTTTTTGTCTGTCTGTGACAAATTTAAATGTAACGTTTTACGTTCGCCACCTCCCCCCCGGCTCAACAACTTTACGTTACACTCGCCACCCTGTGTCAGTATGACAGTGCCCTTGTTTTTTGTCAGACCTAGGTAGCAACCCTACCTTCAAATGTACTTACGTACTGAAAGTAAAAGCCTCTGTAACGATACAGAGTCGGAGAGACGCGTGCAGATCAAAGGGTCTTTAATCGGAACACAGAAATGTAGAGGAGGGCTGAAGACAGAGAACTCCGGGAGCAGGCAGGAGTAAAGGCAGGTGTAATCAGGTAACCAAATCCGTGGGAGCAGGCTAGGGACGAAACACCAGGACTGAAGCAGAGGTCGGAACCAGAATTGTAGCTGTGGAAACGCTTGGTAAGCACACATAATAATGAGGCAATACAAACAGAAAGGGAAATGGGCTTAAATAACAGACATGCAGGTGAAATCAATAATCCGGTGATGATGATCATATTATGGCTTTTCTGGCTGGGGAGAGTGAGGGATTCTGGGTATTAGAGTCCGGTTGGTTGTGTGATGTGACAGCCTCTAATGTTTAGCATCGTGCTCTGCATGTAAACCTGTCAAAATAGAATTAGTTTTCTAAGGTAATGTGCTATGTTTAAATGTTTATTTTTAACAATATCAATGCATTTAGGTAGCTGGACGCTCCAAATGCTATGAACTATGGCAAATCAAATAACTAGCTAGCTAACTTGGCTAGTTACATACTAAGTGTGTTGCTAAGGCAGTTTTCGGTTGTGTACTACCAGGAGCCTACTTAGCTAGCTAACTAGCTATCTAAATAACCATGTATACCAGGAGTCGGCAACCTTTGAGACATGGAGTGCCAACTTTAACATGTCCAGTCAATGAGTGTGCCACTATCAACAAATAAAATTGGAGTGGGGGGGGGGGTGTAAATTGTTAGCGGAGGGAAGGTGTAAATGGACACAAATTAAGTATCGCGTTCGATCGCCAAGTATAAATGCCTCCGCCGAGCAGAGCGTTGAGGAGCGATTTCGATTGGTTTGGAGGATCGTGCTCTCGGTCTGAGATTTTTTTTATTATTAATTTTTTTGCTGATGCTGGTCCACCATGTCGCATGCCAGTGATTATGCCTCGGCGTGCCAACGGTGCCATAGGTTGCCGACCCCTGATGTATACAATACTAATGTCGGACTTATTTTCACCCAAAGAAACTATTTGCTGCAAGATATTGTTCGAGTTCTCATTAGGGGCAGTCATGGCCTGGTGGTAGGGAACTGGTCTTGTGACCGGAGGGTCGTGGGTTCAATTCCCAGACCTGAGGCCATGACTGAGGTGCCCTTGAGCAAGGCATCTAACCCCAACTGCTCCCCGGGCGCCGGGCTAGGGCTGCCCACCACTCTGGGCACGTGTGATCCACAGCCCCCTAGTAATCACTAGTGTGTGTGTGTGGTGTGTGTGTGTGTGTTCTGACTGCACAGATGGGTTAAAATTGGAGGACAAATTTCGATTGCGGTGAAAAAATCACAATTGACAAAATATGGCACATATACATTTCAGGGTTGCCAACTTTTCAAGATCGCGTGGTGTGGCGAGTATAAATTGTTGACCGGGGGGGACACGTAAGTTGTTACCAGGGCGGTGTAAAATGGACACAAATTAAGTATTATATACACGGCGTGAGATGTGTGGCATGAGAGCATGTGAAGACAGTCAAATGTGTGTGTCTCACGCTCAATGCGTGAGAGTTGGCAACCCTGACATTTACATTACATTTTAAAGAAAATGACCAGTAGACCTATGAAAATAGCTCAGCTCATGTTTCCTTAGAATAGATGGGGGATTCTAATAACAAATCTCATGGGACTGATTTGGGCAGAGAAGGCACTTGAAATCTAAGGAGTAATTTTTCTTTTGGACTACTTCAAATAATTTCTCTCAGATAAGGCCCTGGGTTTACTGTGGAGTTACAGTTTCGCGCCGAACGCTGATTCCTGCGCGAAGCGGGTTCTTTTGTTTTGTTACTTGCACACGCACCTGAAGGAACAACAGATTTCACATAATGTACACATACCTGTCTCCAGTTTTGGGTGGAATCTACCGTATTTTACCCCTCTGTCCCGTCGTCCTCCCGTATTAATATTTTCCCGTAAATGTCCTGTATTATAATATAATAATTTTTAAAAAGCATTCAAGTGCCTCTCCAAACTGAATTATGTCGCTAGTCTCACGAGAATGGCAACCTGCAGTAGCCCGAGTGTCCGTTCTCGCGAGATTAGCGCTGACAGCGGGAACAACAAACCTGAAAAACAAATCAGAGATGGATGAATGTAACGAGAGAGAAGGTGTTCCTACCAAAAAAGTGAAGACTTTGTGTAAAATATAAGGGGTCCTGGACCTTGGTTGGGCTGGTGGAAATGCTCGTGGCAACCAGTGTAAATTTCCCCTTATTTTTAAATCAAAACTTGACAGATATGAAGTGGAAAATGTATTTATAGTAAAATATTTGACTTGGAAATGTAGTGGAGTTAAAGTAAAAAATGTACAAAAATGGAAATACTCGAGTAAAGAAACACAAAAAAATTACTTAAGTGCAGTAACAAATTACATTTACTTACTCGCTATCTAATACTGAGTGTCACGTGTATCATGTGCTTTTGTTTTCATTCTGGTTTTCCCCACCAGGCCTCCTATAACCATGTGTCCCTAATTCCCTAGTTCCTTATCAGTGTGTGTTTAATCCCTGTGTTTGGTCTCTATTTGCTGGTCTTTGTTGTGTGGTATGTACATGTTGCTGTATGTACATCATTTATATACTGATGTATATACTGATCTAGTCTATTGTGATGGTTCATGGTTATATGACTATTGTGTTTATGGTCATTCATTTAAATGTCTAAACCAGTTATTTTTGATAATTGTATCTTTATCTGGACAACATGGTTTACTACCATGGACTAGGTAAACGATAATGAATTAATAAATCTGGCTCTTCTCATTAAGATGTAATTTACATTCTAACCATGATGGTTTGTTTTGGGATGAATGTATGGTAACTGTTAATGTATCTCATGTACAGGGTTGCCAACTCTCACGCAACGAGCGTGAGACACACGCATTTGACCGTCTTCACACGCTCACAGGCCACACATCCGATTTCTCACGCCGAAACAACAAATCTACTTTATTTACCTCTGATCCACATCTATGATTCAATGAGTTACTAGTTCGCTCTGGCGCCAACCACTGGCGATCGATCGATCGCGATATAATACTAATTTGTGTCCATTTTACACCCCGCTCGGTAACAATTAACGTTCGCCACCCTATATATATCAGTAGCGAACCGTGACCATTAAACCTGGGCCCGCTCCCATCCCCCCACCCCGAAAAAAAAATTGTTTCCTTAACTGCAATAAATAAAAAATAAAAAACTGAGACGACAGTACAGCCTTAGAAATGCAACAATAATATCTGTACTAGATAACTTCTTAAGCAAAATAAGGTTCCAACAAAATAAAGTTCACAGCTCCGTGTTCCTCGGAAGCGGAATATGTAAACAACACGCACAACGGCATCAAAGGACTGAATCGAAACTATCTAGCGGTGGTACGCTAACGACAGCTAGCGTCGCCACAGCGGGCGGAAATTATCATACAGTTAAGCCCGCCCACTAAGAGGGATGATATGGTTGGTCAATTTTACTGTCATTTGAAACTGGTATTGCACTGAATTATAACTGCCAGGCCCTCTGTAAATGAACAGCGGGCATCACAGTCCTGATAGGGGGAGACACAGGCTCACAGGTTTCCACTTAACTTAACCCCTCACTTTCCATCACAGATTGAATAGACACGGTTGAATAATTTATTTGCTTATATTTCTGTAATTGTTTAGATGTCGATTGTCAAACTGTAAGTAGATTTAAAAAATTGGATAAATGATATATATTTATGTTTTAAGAATATTTTAGGCCCTGATGGTTCCCCACTGATATATATCCCCACTGATAGATATATATATATTACACGGTATATACAATTATATGCATGTGCATATCTGTAGGCTTGTGTATGTTAGTGTGGAGGTGTGCTTGAATGGTTGCCTTAATATATGTTCCATATTTATTTGCCATTGGTGGTTACATATACACGTGGACATTTGTGTGACCCCACTTCCTGAGAGATAATTGTGTGTGCCCGTACTTGTGTGTTCGTCCCTCAGAGCCGATGGCGTCATGAGAACGATGACCACAGAGAAGTTACTAAAGGGCATGCCCACACTTCAGAGTCAGATCGACGCCCTGCTGGAGTTCGACGTGAGTTTCTTATTTCAACACATTATTCAACACATCATGAAAATTGATTTTCCATGAATCGATTGCATTGTTGAGGATATCAACAGACCTAGATCCCGTTTGAGATAGCACATCTGAGAGATGGTTGAGGGAAAATGACAGCACGTCATATTCAAAAAGAAGTATTACTATGGAAAATATGTCTCACTAAATCTTACTAATGTATGTAATGACCAACATTAAAACATGCGTAAAAGGAAGTTTTTATATGTTGATATGCAACTTCAGCTGTCCAATGAAAAGTTATGATGGTATAAATGTCTTCTTATATTTTTGTTTTTGTAGCTTTTGTATGATCTTTATTTTCCAGGTTCATCCAAATGACCTTGTCAATGGAGTGATCAATGCTGCATTTCTACTGATGTTCAAGGATTTAATCAAGCTATACGCCTGTTACAACGACGGAATTATTAATTTATTAGGTAAGGCTCATCTGTTCCTCTGTTATCAGATTTTCAGTCTAGAGCTAGATCAGACTATTACAGACGTCTGGATGTACTAGTTTGAATCTAAAACACATCTCAGTGCAAATGCTTCAAGTTGTTTGTTGGTTTGTTTATTTACTGTAGAGAAGTTTTTCCAGATGAAGAAAGGACAATGCAAAGATGCGCTGGAAATCTATAAAAGATTCCTGACACGAATGACACGAGTTTCAGAGTTCCTCAAAATCGCAGAGGTAATGTCTGTTTTTTTTGTTCTATGAATTTAACTTTTTTTTTGTTGTTTTTCCTTGAAACTTGATTTTCAGTGTAAAAAAACGTATACAGTTTAAACCATTTGAATGTTTACATACTTTTCTCATGACAGCAAGTTGGAATAGACAAAAACGATATTCCCGAGCTCACCCAGGTAAGATGATCCAGTTGGTCTCTCTCTTTTGTGCTCCAGTCACCATTGATGAACCTTCTCCATGTAGCTTCTAATACAGCATGTGAGTGTTGTACAGTGTTGTAATAATAATATAATAATAACATTTTATTTAGTAAGCGCCTTTCAATACACCCAAGGACACTGCACAATAAAAGCGAACAATAGAAGGAAAATATAAGAATGCTAAAATACTATTTTAACGTTAAAATACAATACAAAAATACAAAAAAAACAATAAGGGCTCAGCCATAAGCCAACTGAAAAAGATGGGTTTTTAGATGTGCCTTGAATGTAGTGATAGATGGGCAAGCACGTAACTCAAGCGGCAGACTGTTCCATAACTTCGACCCAGCCACACTAAAGGCCCTATCACCAATAGTGCGCAACTTGCTGCTAGGAACTTTGAGCAAGTGCAGCTCTGACGAGCGCAAGGTGCGTACTGGAGAGTATGTTTGAAGGAGACTACTGAGGTAGGATGGTGCACAGCCATGCAGAGATTTAAACACCAGCACAATGACCTTGTACTGAATACGATACTGGACAGGGAGCCAGTGAAGATGTTCCAGAATGGGCGTAATGTGCTCCCAGGATCTGGTATGAGTCAAAACCCTCGCAGCTGAGTTTTGCACATACTGGAGCCTGTTCAACAGCCGAGCCGGGAGTCCATGCAATACAGCATTACAGTAGTCAACCCTAGATGTCACGAATGCATGAACAATAGCCTCAGCAGCAGTATGGGAAAGAAATGGTCGGATCCTAGCAATGTTCCTTAAATGAAAGAAGGCCGTCTTGCAGATGTTCTTAATGTGTTGTTCGAAGGAGAGGGTTGAGTCTAGGATGACTCCCAGATTTCTGATCTGGGTTGATGATGTGACAGTAAATTCAGGAATAGAGACAGCACTATTGCCAATCTTCTTGAGTGTACCTGGAGAAGCAATTAATATAGCCTCTGTCTTGTTACTGTTTAGACTCAAGAAGTTCTCCTTCATCCATGTCCTCACATCAGCTAGACACTTAGTCAGAACAGGAGGCGGTAGACTGACAGAGGGTTTAGTGCATATGTATATCTGTACATCATCAGCAAAACAGTGGAACTGTAGCCCATGACCCCTAATAATGTCACCAAGAGGGAGCAAGTACAGTATAAAAAGTAGTGGACCAAGCACTGAACCCTGAGGGACACCATGTGACAAAATGCACGACTCAGATCTAAAACCTCCAATTGAAACAAACTGTTGCCTATCTGTAAGGTAAGACTGAAACCAAGAAAGAACAGTTCCAGATATGCCAAACAGATTACAGAGCAGAGTTAGTAATGTCTTGTGGCAGACTGTGTCAAATGCAGCTGTCAGGTCTAATAGTATGAGGAAATTTACCAACCCCTGGTCAGCTGCTATAAGAAGATCATTAACCACCCTCACTAGTGCAGTTTCAGTGCTGTGATTTCTCCTAAAGCCGGACTGAAACACCTCAAACAGCTCATTTGATTCAATGTGTTCTGTTAACTGGGTAGCTACAGTCCGTTCTAGAGTTTTGGCAAGGAAAGGAAGATTGGAGATAGGCCTGTAGTTCGCCAGATTTTCAGGGTCTAAGCCATTTTTCTTTAAAACAGGAGTAATGGCAGCCATCTTCAAGGAAGCCGGAACTAAACCTGTGATCAGTGAGGCGTTAATGCACTGTGTAATAAGAGGGCAGATTGCGGCAAGGCAAGCTTTGACCCAGGATGTTGGCATCGGATCTAGTTGGCACGTGGTGGCTCTCGAAGTCATAATTAACTGTGAGACGAAACTTTCCTGCACAGTATTGAAAGTGCACAAACAACTATCATTAAAACGTAGCAAGGAAGAGTCAGAATCAGCAGATGCTAGACTGGATGGAAATTGAGAATAAATTGTGGCTATTTTCTGGGTAAAAAACGCCATGAACCGACAACATAATTCAGTAGATGGAACTAAGGTAGAGCATTTTGCAGGATGGAGTAACTTACTAACAGTGGAAAAAAGAGCTCTTGGATTGCCATGGGCACCTTGAATTACGTTTGAGTAATAATAGGTTTTAGCTTTTTTCAGTTCCTCCTTGTAGTTCGCAACAAAGTCTTTGTAAGCGTGGCCATGCACAGTCAGACCAGTTCTCTTCCAAAGACGCTCAATTTGTCGTCCAGAAGCTTTTAGTTTGCGCAACTCTGGTGTAAACCAAGGAGCCGAATATGAAAATGTAACAGTGCGAGTTTTGAGAGGAGCCAGTCTGTTTAAAATAGAAGAGAATGTTCTGTCATAATGGGCTGATAAAATATCAGGGTCCATTATTTCAGGTGTAGCAGTGTGATCAAATAGGTCAATAATTGCAGGAGGACTGATATTCTTTATATTTCTAAAAGTGAACTGGCGTGGTTTACACTTCCCCTGCTTATAACATGGTAGAGTAAAATCAAAGAGAACAGCCTTATGGTCAGATATAGTTAAATCAATACCGTGGAGATTAGTAGGGGATATGCCAGTAGAACAATGTCCAGGATGTGACCCTTATTATGTGTAGAAAAGTCTACGTTCTGGGTAAGATCGAAACACTGGAGCACATTTAAAAGTTCTTTGGCAAGTGGACAGTTACCAGAGTCAACATGGATGTTAAAATCACCAAGCAGCAGAATGTTTGAGTAAAGAGGACAAAGTGAAGCAAGTAACTCAGAAAGCTCAGAAATAAAAACAGGAGATATTTTGGGGGGGCGATAGACAAGTACAATCAATAGAGGGCTAGCAGCAGTAATTAGTACTGCTAAACATTCAAATGAAGACGTATGAGGGACTGGAACAGTTTTAACTTTAAACTCTGATTTAAACACAATAGCTAGTCCTCCACCACGTCCAGTTAAGCGCGGTTTAACTGGACGTGGTGTGTTAAACCGCATGTGTCTTTGAACATGGTGTTGCATGCATTGGACAAAAAACCTGAGACAGCCATTCTGACCGGCTATCCTGGCCAATCGCAGACATTCAGACTTGAGTTACCAGGCAATCACGATGATGAGTTCTTCAGAAGGGGGCGTGTTCTATGGAATCATCCCTAAATCCATGCAGCCTATGGCAGCAGCTGCTTTCTTGATTGATGGTCTCTGTGCCATGTCTTCTTCTTGCAGAGGTGCAGGTTGATCACACAGGCCAAGAGTGTGAGTACAGTGTAGTGCACACAGCTGTGGGGAAGCGTGCAGATCCCATCAGCGCTACTGGAACAGGCTGCACAGTTGCTTCGTCTGTGCGGATGAACGCGGGTGATACGGCCGAGTTGCAGGCAGAGCAGCAGTACTTGCAGGGGCCCCCAGTGGCTCTGAGCTGGCCCGGGACAGCTGCGTCAGGATGCAGTTAAAAACAAAATTTACAGAGTTTCCACAATCGCTGAAATATTTTTAACACATAATTACTTCAGTGTTGTTTAAGAATAAAGAAAAAAAGTCTGAACTTTCAATTTCCTTTCTCTGAGCACCAAAACTATTTAGGCTATGCTTTGAGTTTCAAGATACAGTACTTTAAACAATATACTTTAAACTGTGATTGTAATACAGAAATAAACCAAATATTGTATTAATAATGATAATTTATCTACCATGAAAAGATGGTAGTGTTTTCAGGTTCTGGAGACTCTGTTAATATTTTATTTCCTCTGCTGATACATGTTGCTTTGAGAGCTTGTTCAGAAAGCATGCTATGGTGGGATATAATGCCTCTGATTCACGGTCCAAGGATTTCTGTGCATGGATTTTAAAACATTATCTAGACTAGGTGGAAGCCTTCAAGAAAGTATTGATGGCCGAATACCCAATACAGTATCTTCGATATATTCAGTACATTTTGAAAAGGCCCTCATGAAACAGCTGCAGTCATTTCATTACATAAGGACTTGTGCTTCCAGATCTTACTGATTCAAATATAGTTCTTTAATGGCCATATTTCAACATGGTCTCACAGCTGCTAGCACTGTTTTTATAATTCTCCTTTTCAAAATCTGATTTGGTGTATTTTACTTGTACTACATGACCTGTGGATGCCTGAGAGACACGTGCATGACCATATCGGCTTGTTGGATATCCAATTCCAGTAATGATTCCAGTAGCATTCATATTATATGTGGAAGAGTTTCACAATTGCTGTCACGCAATTTGCTCATGCGGTCCGTCCAATTGGTGTTCTGTGGGGATGAGGTCTGTGTTCTGTGGGGATGAGGTCTGTGTTCTGTGGGGATGAGGTCTGTGTTCTGTGGGGATGAGGTCTGTGTTCTGTGGGAATGAGGTCTGTGTTCTGTGGGAATGAGGTCTGTGTTCTGTGGGGTTGAGGTCTGTGTTCTGTGGGGTTGAGGTCTGT
Organism: Brachyhypopomus gauderio; assembly: GCF_052324685.1. Taxonomy (NCBI): domain Eukaryota; kingdom Metazoa; phylum Chordata; class Actinopteri; order Gymnotiformes; family Hypopomidae; genus Brachyhypopomus; species Brachyhypopomus gauderio. The sequence continues at coordinate 14,777,205 of NC_135229.1, forward strand.
GTTCTGTGGGGATAAGGTCGGTGTTCTGTGGGGTTGAGGTCTGTGTTCTGTGGGGTTGAGGTCTGTGTTCTGTGGGGTTGAGGTCTGTGTTCTGTGGGGTTGAGGTCTGTGTTCTGTGGGGTTGAGGTCTGTGTTCTGTGGGGTTGAGGTCTGTGTTCTGTGGGGTTGAGGTCTGTGTTCTGTGGGGTTGAGGTCTGTGTTCTGTGGGGTTGAGGTCTGTGTTCTGTGGGGTTGAGGTCTGTGTTCTGTGGGGTTGAGGTCTGTGTTCTGTGGGGTTGAGGTCTGTGTTTTGTGGGGTTGAGGTCTGTGTTTTGTGGGGTTGAGGTCTGTGTTTTGTGGGGTTGAGGTCTGTGTTTTGTGGGGTTGAGGTCTGTGTTTTGTGGGGTTGAGGTCTGTGTTTTGTGGGGTTGAGGTCTGTGTTTTGTGGGGTTGAGGTCTGTGTTCTGTGGGGATGAGGTCTGTGTTCTGTGGGGATGAGGTCTGTGTTCTGTGGGGATGAGGTCTGTGTTCTGTGGGGATGAGGTCGGTGTTCTGTGGGGTTGAGGTCGGTGTTCTGTGGGGTTGAGGTCGGTGTTTTGTGGGGATGAGGTCTGTGTTCTGTGGGGATGAGGTCTGTGTTCTGTGGGGATGAGGTCTGTGTTCTGTGGGGATGAGGTCTGTGTTCTGTGGGGATGAGGTCTGTGTTCTGTGGGGTTGAGGTCTGTGTTCTGTGGGGTTGAGGTCTGTGTTCTGTGGGGATGAGGTCTGTGTTCTGTGGGGTTGAGGTCTGTGTTCTGTGGGGTTGAGGTCTGTGTTCTGTGGGGTTGAGGTCTGTGTTCTGTGGGGTTGAGGTCTGTGTTCTGTGGGGTTGAGGTCTGTGTTTTGTGGGGGTGAGGTCTGTGTTTTGTGGGGGTGAGGTCTGTGTTTTGTGGGGGTGAGGTCTGTGTTCTGTGGGGGTGATTTCTGTACAGCTGCTTTGTGACATGGTTTGTAAAAAGCACTATGTGAATGAATTAGAAAGTCACTCCAGAGAAGATGTGTCCACGTTCCAGAGCCCAGTAGTGGTGTGCTTCACACGACCCAAGCTGAGGCTTATGGCTTAGGACATGATCATGAAACCCATTTCAGGAGGCTCTAGAGTCCCTGTGCTGAGGCACTTTAGAGTAGTGAGGGAAGGATGAACTCGGGTGATGAGTACGGCCCATGGGCTTTGCAGAACACTGAATTTTGATTTTGAACATGATTGTTCTAGACACTTCCATTTCACAATAGTAGCACTTACAGTCAACTGGGGCAAGACAGACATTTCATGAAGTGGGGTTCTGTGGCAGTCCTACATTTAAAAGTGTGTCTTCAGTGTAACTGAAGATTTTCGTGGCAGCCTGTTGTATTACTAGTGTTTGTAGGGACTGCATCAATGTATTTATTTTATACACCTGTTAACAATGGGATTGGCTGAAACATTGGGACTTGGGAGAGGTGTCCACTTACTTTTGTCCATAAAGTGTGTATATCACTTTGATTAAATGTGCAGATCACTATGATTAGACTCGGATTATGTCGCCATAGACGTGTCACAGACTGGCCATGACGACGGTCACGTTTCAATGCACCACAACCAACAGAAAACAAAGGAAAAGCGTTCAGTGTTCAGTCTAACGTTTGATACTGTAATTAGCTCTGTACATCTCTGTAGATATGGCTGGTACTGCTCTAGAATGGTGGAGATCACCCCACTCACACACACACACACACACATATAGAGAACATTGCTGACTTTCAACATGAAATATGCTGAAACTCTAGTCACTGCTGTTGTTAACTCTAATATTAACATGTCTGCTCTGCGTGCTGCAGATCAGAGCAAACGTCATGACTTCTTCTTTAAGAAAAGAGCAAAGTCAGTTGTCATTTATTTATTTATTTTTAATCATTTCCAAATCTGACCTCCTGATGCAGGGTCTTGTTCTATCAGGACCCGTAGTGGATGAAGCCCCTGTGTGGCTTCATCTTCAGTTGATATTGCGATTTATTGCATTCAAAGCCCTTCGTGGTCGTGTTCCAGGTTACTTCTCCACCCTTGCCATGCACCTTTTAAGGACTACAGACAGCTGGAGGTGCCTCACAGCCACCAGATCTTTCGGTTCCTTCATGCCTAAACTTTGGAGTGCAAGTAGCTTTGTTAAGTGACCTCGGGTGTGAGGAAGGCACAATATAAATTAAACATGATGATGAGTATGATGATGATACCAGCGGTGATGTATCAAGGACAGAATAAACAGAATACAGATGCTTTATTTTTGCATGCACATATATATATATATATATATTACACACACACACACACACACACACACACACACACACATTGCCGTTATTTGTGTTCCATAACTGTGTTCTGGGCAGTTAAAACAAGGTTCTAGATCAAGCAGTTCAACACTGGTTCTGTTCCAGTGCTGAATCACTGTGATAATGAAGCGCTACACAGTGCAGATCATTTGCCTCAGTTGTTTGGTTAAGTATCCTCTGAAAATGTGTCGTGGTCAGATTAGTATTTTGAGATGTGCTTGGTGTCCGTTTCTGGTATAATCAGGCTTCTACTATTAGTGTTCATTACTGAGAAAACTATTCTGTGTACAGAGCTCTGAAATAACATTGACTGGAGACATTTGGCCTGCGCTAGTGAATCTATTAATCTATTGACCTGCTGTCCCTTTAGGGACTAAGTTTTCCTGCCTCTTTTAGACTTGTCCATCTACCAAAAGCCTATGTGTAGATTTGTTCTATGTATAGATCCATGTAGATTACTGCAAACCAAGTCCAGAAATATCAGATCTTTCTTCCTTATGTGTAGTGGGACTTTTCCCTACCTGATGCTTGGTCCTTATATCCAACGTGTCATCATGAAGAGGTTCTTCTGTGTAAATATGCTTAGGTACACTATGCAGAATTGGCTCTTTAGAAGTGATGTTAAATATGACAATAGAACTTCAACTGGAGCTCCATTCACAGCTGTGTTCACTAACAGCAATGTATCTGTTATCTGAGCGATGTAAGGGATTCCTAGACCTCCAGATACACATACTCACACAGTGAGTGTGTGTGTAGACAGACTGGGCTAGTGAAGATGGTTACAGACCTCCGGTTGGCCTTAAGCCAATCCATTATGACTCCAGTGTCTCTTAAGCATGGGTAGCATTACTGGGAACCTCTCAGTAAGATCCTAGTGGAATTGAGATTAGTATTTAGAGGTGAATGGAGCCTTTCTTTCTTTAGGTATGAATCACATACTAAAGCTTTTTATGGAAATAATAAAAAACAGTGCCCACAGAGAGACTCTTAAGAAGTCTTTGAGTCGGGAGCTATTATATTTAGTAGTAAACTTAAGTTAAATAGTCAACTTAAGTTTTGTGAACAATCCATTTAGATTCCCGATTTAATTGCATTACCCTGCAATTGTCTTGTTGAATAATTTTTTGGACTGCAGACAGAATACATTTTTAAAGAAATGGCCTATGAGATTTTTTGCCTGCATAAAGGTTAATCATTATAAATAAATAAATAAATAAATAAAATATATACTGTATGTGACGTGCGGCGGAGCAGGGAAGGATGAGACACAGACCCTTCTTTTTATCCACGTCACTTTTACTTTTAACAAGCAAAGCGCAATATAGCGCACGAATAACATACACGGCAATACAGAACGTGTAAACATTAGACAACGACGAGCACAGGACACTGCGCGAGCGCACATTAAATAGACAAACCACATTAGCCCCACGTGATTACGAGACAAGTCACAGGTGATACTGATTATTCACACGACATGCCATAACCACGGATATCCATAGACGCAGACGATGCACGTAGACTACGTCAACACACGCCCAAAAGGGAGGGGCCGGGGTCCTCAACGTGACACTGTATGTATGTAATAGGTACACCTGTCCAACTGCTCATTGATGCAAATGTCGAAGCAGCAACTCAATGAATTTAGGCATGTAGACATGGCCAAAATGATCTGCTGCAGTTCAAACAAAGCATCAGAATGGGGAAGAAAGGTGATTTAAGTGACTTTGAACGTGTCATGGTTGTTGGTGCCAGATGGGCTGGTCTGAGTATTTCAGAAACTGCTGATCTACTGGGATTTTCATATAAAACCATCACTAGGATTTACAGAGAATGGTGCAAAAAAGAGAAAATATCCAGTGAGCGGCAGTTATGTGGGCGCAAATGCCAGAGGTCGGAGGTCAGAGGAGAATGGCCAAACTGGTTCGAGTCATTACAACTGAGGCATGCAGAAGATCATTTCTGAACACACAACACGTCAACCTTGAGGTGGATGGGCTACAGCAGCAGAAGACCACACCAGGTACCAATCCTGTCAGCTAAGAACAGGAACCTGAGGCTACAATTCACACAGACTCACCAAAACTGAACAATAGAAGATTGGAAAAACGTTGTCTGGTCTGATGAGTCTGGATTTCTGCTGCAACATTCAGAAGGAAGAGTCAGAATTTGGCATCAACAACATGAAAGCATGGATCCATCCTGCCTTGTATCAACGGTTCAGGCTGGTGGTGGTGGTGCAATGGTGTGGGGGATATTTTCCTGGCACACTTTGGGCCCATTAGTACCAATTGAGCATCATGTCAATGCCACAGCCTACCTGAGAATTGTTGCTGTCCATGTCCATCCCTTTATGACCAGTGTACACATCTTCTGATGGCTACTTCCAGCAGGATAATGCATAATGTCATAAAGCGCAAATTATCTCAGACTAGTTTCTTGAACACAACAATACGTTCACTGTACTCGGATGGCCTCCACAGTCACCAGATCTCAATCCAATAGAGCACCTTTGGGATGTGGTGGAACAAGAGTTTCACATCATGGATGTGCAGCTGACAAATCTGCAGCAACTGTGTGATGTTATCATGTCAATATGGACCAGACTCTCTGAGGAATGTTTCCAGGACCTTGTTGAAGCTGCCACGAAGGATTAAGGCAGTTCTGAAAGCAAAAGGGGGTCCAACCCAGTACTAGCAAGGTGTAGCTAATAAAGGTATAAACAAGGTGTAGCTAATAAAGGTATAAACAAGGTGTAGCTAATAAAGGTATAAACAAGGTGTAGCTAATAAAGGTATAAACAAGGTGTAGCTAATAAAGGTATAAACAAGGTGTAGCTAATAAAGGTATAAACAAGGTGTAGCTAATAAAGGTATAAACAAGGTGTAGCTAATAAAGGTATAAACAAGGTGTAGCTAATAAAGTGGGCGGTGAGTGTAGAAATAAGGACATGATGAAACCAGCTTAATCAGGTGGATAATTGAAAATCATCTGTTGTAAATATTGGCCAAAATTTTTATATCAGACCGATAACAATAAAACTGATCCTCTGCAATTAATCTATCGAACATAGATGTATCATGTGTAAGAGAGACCCATACGTTACATCACAGGCTAGCTCTTAACACATGGTAGATTATTAGACTACATGTGCTGTTATAATTGCTTTTTAATGTTTTACTCTTCATTGACTGCTGATTGACATTAACTAGAATTTAAATGTTATGTCCAAATATTCAATTTCAGCTGCTTAATTGTTTTTATCACCCCCCAACCCTCTCAATGATGACGCGTATTTAAATGTTGTCTTTAATGTCCCTCTCCTGCCTGTCCCCTCCCTCACACCTGCGTGGTTGCTCAACTGTGTGTGTTTGTCTTTATCTAATGTGGCTGTGGTGTGTTTGTAGGCCCCAGAGAGTCTGCTGGAGTCTCTGGAGACACATCTGAACACCCTGGAGGGGAGAAGGGGGTAAGTGCTGTTGAGTGTGGGGCTGTGGAGCAGGTGTGGGGTTCGGGTGAGTGCTGGGTTTAGGGATTAGGGAGAGTGCTGGGTAATGCTGGGTTTAGGGTTTAGGGAGAGTGCTGGGTTTAGGGATTAGGGTGAGTGCTGGGTAATGCTGGGTTTAGGGATTAGGGAGAGAGCTGGATAATGCTGGGTTTAGGGAGAGTGCTGGGTAATGCTGGGTTTAGGGTTTAGGGAGAGTGCTGGGTTTAGGGTTTAGGGAGAGTGCTGGGTAATGCTGGGTTTAGGGTTTAGGGTGAGAGCTGGGTAATGCTGGGTTTAGGGTTTAGGGTGAGAGCTGGGTAATGCTGGGTTTAGGGTTTAGGGAGAGTGCTGGGTAATGCTGGGTTTAGGGTTTAGGGTGAGAGCTGGATAATGCTGGGTTTAGGGTTTAGGGAGAGTGCTGGGTTTAGGGAGAGCGCTGGGTAATGCTGGTTTTAGAGTTTAGGGTGAGAACTGGGTAATGCTGGGTTTAGGGTGAGATCTGGGTAACGCTGGATTTAGGGTTTAGGGGCTGGTGTGTATGGTAATTAATTTAATCGTTTTAGTCTATTTAGTCTTGCTAGGGTTATGGTGTTTGGGGAGGGTTGTTGCTTTTTCGGAGGAACTATTGAATTAGAATGTAGTGATATTGAATAGGTATATATTGGTACTGTATGTCTAAACAATTTCATATTTCTTGAACATTTTTTTTTGCCAATAAATATTTTTTTTTTTAACTGGGTACAATTAAAATTCTTTCCTGCTTTATCTTGTGTTGACAGTGATGAGTAAGTATAATAGAATACATACTGGAATGTATGTTTTTAATTATTTGTGTACATTTACTTTTTCATTTGTTTATTGTTTTTTTCATTATTATAATGAAGTTCACTTTGCAATTCTATGGATTTAGCTCTTGAACTTCAATTTTGGAATAAAGAAGTTCAGATTGCTATAGAATTGGTGTGAACATAGTTTTGGTTCGGTGTCAGTGTAAAAGTATGTTTGTGCCTAACTAGAAGTAAGAACAAGCCTGTTATATTTTTGAATTATATACTGATATGAATTCTGCTGTTGGGTAGTATTCATATCAGCATTTTGTCAGCATTTGTCTTGTCAAGTCTAGCATTGTATTGGTGCATGAGAGTCAAGGATATTTAACCCTTTATTGATAAAATAAATTATTCACTGGGAAAATGGATTATCTAAATGAATCTGTATTTATTTTGTGTTGATCTGTTTCATAAACTCTTGCTGTTGAACCACCGTTCCTTATGGTCTAGATCAGGGGTGTCAAACTCATTTTCACTGCAGGCCACATCAACATAATTGTTGCCCACAGAGGGCCATATGTAACTTATAAATGTAACTACTCCTTAATGTTAAATAACATTTAACGTTTATTTCTCGTTCCAAGTTACATATATATTTGCATAGATGTAAAAAATATGTTTGCTTGTTGCTCTGTTATTATAAAATAAATCCTTTTAATTTGTTAGGTTATGAAACCCACATTACTCCATCAATCAACGATCAAACTATCCAAGTGAATAAAGAAAGATAACATCAAATATATCACATTTACTTTGTTCAAAACTTGAAATATCAAATAACTGAAAATAGCAATTGTGCTTCAAAAACGCTCCCTCTGAAAAGGACTATGAAATGCAGCGATTTATTCAGCCACAACAAAGCTAGCTTTTATTGCCGCATTGTTTGTGAACACATTCTGTTTGCCTTTTAATTCTTTGGCAATTTGTTGTTTTTCTTGATGCCTAATTTCGACATACTTAGCTCCGTGTTTGGTCTCAAAATACTGATGTAGATTTTACTCTTGACAACCGCCACCACTTCATTACACAAAAGACATACTGCTTTTTCTCCTTGAAGCACAAACATTTATTTGCTTTTGCATCTTTCTTGAAAAACCCTCACATCTGGATAGATTTTTCTTTTCCTGGACATTTTGGGATCATTATTTGTATTTCTCAATTAATTGGGGAAACACTGCAGTGTCGAGATGCCGTCACTTCACGGGTAACATAGTTGTGGGAAATGTAGTTTTTGGTCACTGCACGTATTTAACACCTGTGGTCTAGACCTTTAGTTTGACACCTGTGGTCTAGACCTTTAGCACTTTATAAAGATCCACGTCTGTCCATCATGATGTATATTCCTCAGTTTTAAACTGCTTGCCTGTTCTACTTTTAGGTCACCGACTAAGGTGAGTAATTTAAATTACCTGTAATTCAAGCTTCAATGCAATTTACAATAAAGTTTCTACATAATATTTATCAACATATATTTTTATGTTTATAATGAATAATACATAAATGTGTGTATAATGTAGTGTCATTATCCATTAAATGAGTCCTAGACCTCTGCTGGATTTCTGTCTCATAAACCAACAAATAAATCATAATTGAATGAATGTCTTTATAATGCTCTTGTATGCACCTGTAGAAGGGCTCTGTAGCCAGCAATGGAACCCCTACTGGTACACCTACAAAGTCGGTGGAGGCGATACCTCCACCCAGCATGGTGGCAGGGGCAGCACTGGCAGGTGCAGCACCACAAGCCGCTGCTACCGAACAACCGAAGGCAGCGGCAGCAAGTAAAAACAAGTGAGCCATACCTCCTCCACTACTACACCCTACAGCCCTCCACTACTACACCCAACAGCCCTCCACTACTACACCCAACAGCCCTCCACTACTACACCCAACAGCCCTCCACTACTACACCCAACAGCCCTCCACTACTACACCCTACAGCCCTCCACTACTACACCCTACACCACTCCACTACTTCACCCTACAGCACTCCACTACTTCACCCTACAGCACTCCACAACTACACCCTACAGCACTCCACAACTACACCCTACAGCACTCCACAACTACACCTTACAGCTAGGGTTGCCACCTACGTCTGACAAAAAACAAGGATGTAAAATGTTACCGGGGGCACGTGTAAAATGGACACAGCGAGAAAAAAAAAGGGTTTAAAGTGTGCAGAATCAGTCTAAATAGTCGTTTGAACTAACCTAGTGAAAACCGGGATATTGAATTAATTTTTTTTTTTTTTAAAGATTAAAAAGAAGGAAAACCAGGACAGTCCCGGGACAAACCGGGACAGGTGGCAACCCTACAGCACTCCACTACTACACCTCTACTATTACTAGTAACTACATGGGTTAAAGTTCTTCGTCACTACGACGGATTTCCGTCATTTGATTTTTTTGGGGGAAAAAATCCGTCAAATCATAATAAAACACACACGCGCGCGTGCTATCTGTTTTGAGGCCGAAATATGATCCTCTCTCTGGCGCTCATCTGCGCTGGATGGATGACGGCGGTGTCATTTGATTGACTTGCGGATCATGCCGCCTTCATATTTTCTGACAATACGTAGAAAAGTTACCTCCCTCCTGCCTGGCTGTCGCGCGCGCCGTGCCTCAGCGCAATGAACAAAGTCATGTTTGCAGGGTTCATACACCTTAATAAGGTGGAATTAAAGCACTTGTACATCAATTAAAGGTTCATTTCAATATTTCCCAGCACGTTAAACTTAATTAAGTTAAATATTTATACATATACTCAAAATGATTCTAAATAATTCGCTGTTTATCACATTATTTAATGGTTGTTTATTTTCAAAATGCCCAATCTGAACGTCTTCACGTTCTCTCATGTTTTGTCCTGGAATTACAACACAAGAGAACTGTTGAGTCAAACAGCCATTTGTTTTGAAACGAAGTAGTTACAATTTCAATTCCAGCACTTTTCAAACCTGAAACACAATGCAACATAAAATTCGTCAGGTAAATGTTCCTTCCCCTGTTTTTGTGTTTCTTTATACTACCACATATCGTTATGGAGAACGCTTCAAAGAATGTGACGCGGAAAGTATAAACACTTCCACCATTCGCGAAGGTTTGCGCGTGGTGGGAGAAGTCGAGCGCTACGGTCACTCGCGAAAGTATAATCAAGGGCTCTGTTCGAAATAGCCTACTACATACTACTGGCATACTGATCGAGCCCCAAATTAGTATGCCGTATGCAGTATGTGACCAAAATGAAATTTTCCAGTACGCGAAACATACCCGGATGACCTACTACTTCCGCAAAATATTCCAGTACGCGAACAGAGCTATCTTCGTGGTGTACTGCATCCCATCATGCAACGCAGCCAGTTTCATATCATCCGTTAAAAAAAAAAAAAAAACATGGCGGACGATGCGGAGTGAGTGCGCGAGCATAAATGTATGTATATTTTTAATAAAAATCTGCTAGATAATACATTTTGTACTGCTCACTGTTTTAAAATAGAAAATACACTAAACAACCGCTAGCTAATAATCAGTCCTTTTTTAGCTAGCTAATTAATTTTATCTCAGCAGCCTCTAAATATAGGCTAGCTTTGAAACCTGTTAAACTGTTATACTCACGTTAAACTCCTCCAAAATGAATGCCATAAAAGGAGCTGTTAAAATCTTCCTTCTCCGCCTTCTCTCGTGGTATCTTCTAAAAATCATCAAATAGTCCACCATTTTGAGACCTCAAAAGAATCGCTAATCATGGGTGGTTACACGTTCACGTGACCCCGTAGTATGCTTTGATTTTGTCGCATACTGGAAACTGTACAGCATACTACTACGAGGACCAGTATGCAGTATCCAGTATATACTGAGTCCAGTATGCAGTATCCAGTATGTAGAAGGCTATTTTGAACAGAGCCAAGGCTTGAGTCGGAACAAAGGTACATACTGTAAGCGAATAACGTACTGTATGCAGTTATCCTATCCTGATGCCGTCCTCCTCTGTCCCGAGCCGCATAACCGTGTATTCTTCCGCCGCGCTCACCAAACACCAAGTTCCGTTTACGACGCACGGATTGACGTCATAATAACCCGGGGACTGCCTGTATTTCAGACATCGGAAGAGCTTCAGAAGTAGATGTAAGATAAATTCAGTATTTTATCTTTATTCTGATGAACCTAAATTTTTATCAGATATATAAGAAAGTGTTTTGTTTTTTTATTTGAGACGATAACTTTCGGGCGTAAGGCGTAAAACAAAATCACATTATTTATGTCCTAATAAACCAACACGAAATATTTATTAAATATTTTATATATTAAAACTAACTATAATCATAATAGTTGCAATTCTTTTAAACTTTATTGGCATAATTTCTTTGAGTTGTCTTGTATCCGATAATTTAAATAACAGTAATAAGTAAATAAATAATGAATTAATCATGCCTATACGCCTGTTTTTAACATAATGTGTCTTAATTGTGTTAACAGAATCTTTAGGTTACAGCATTTTCTCAGATTAATAGAAATTTTGGTTTTTTTTTTATTTCACCATAATGATTACCTGACTTGTTTATTAATTCATTTAAAGATTAATCATTAAATATTCATTTGTTCATTCATTTTGAATATTATAATGTCATGTCCATACTATAAAGTGACTACATTTCAACTTTTATTCGAATTTGTAGTGAAATATATAAGTTATGGTTATTTATACTGAAGAATCTTTTCACCGATCACAAACTTTTCTTCATTTAGGTTTAATACAATCCATTTAAAATGTCAACTTTTTATTTTTACTAATTTGCCATTTTTGGACATTTAATTTTTTTGTAACATACCTACAGGTAATCTTACAGCTTATGTTTTTGCGATAGTGAATCTGATAAAAACAAGAGAACTTCATACCTTTTAAAACTCATCAGGATTCACTAAATTTGACTTGATCTTTAAATAATTTTCTAGAAGAGGACCCCCAGATAACTCCAGCATATAAACATTTATGTACATTTATTGTTCAGGTGTTGCATTTTGTCGCTTCATAGATTCTCTCTTCTCTCCTTACACAGGCTGTTAAAGATAAATATACTTTATAAATGTGTCCAACTACACCACATTTTCAGTAATTGCTGGCATTGTCTTTTGCCAGGAAAAATTCTCAGTCAAATGAAAATTTCTTGCTTTAACCCATGTACTAGTACCATTAGACCACTAGAACTCTCCTCCAGCACTGCACCATTAATCCACTACACCACTCCTCCACTACAACACTCCTACACCCTACACCACTCCTCCAGTACAACACTCCTACACCCTACACCACTCCTCCAGTACAACACTCCTACACCCTACACCACTCCTCCACTACAACACTCCTACACCCTACACCACTCCTCCACTACAACACTCCTACACCCTACTGCACTCCTCCACTACAACACTCCTACACCCTACACCACTCCTCCACTACAACACTCCTACACCCTACACCACTCCTCCACCTTTATTCTACTATAGCAGTCTCAACCAAAACACCACTGCAGCCTTCCTCCACCTACAGCTCCCCACTACAATGCCTCTCCACCACAACAACACTACAGTGTCTGTAATGTCTGTCCTCCTTCTTCATTCTCTCCTCCATCATTCTTACAGCAGTGGTTTTAATGACCTGGTGGATTTTGACCTGCTGGCTCCCAGTTCAGGTGCCTCAGAAGCTCCCACATCCTCATGGGGAGGTGAGTCGTTGTGTGCCCCCCCCGGTAGTGTAGAGAACACTCACTGAGTAGAGCTTGAGTAGACCTCCCCTCCCTAGCTTGAGTAGACCTCCCTTCCCTAGCTTGAGTAGACCTCCCCTCCCTAGCTTGAGTAGACCTCCCCTCCCTAGCTTGAGTAGACCTCCCCTCCCTAGCTTGAGTGGACCTCCCTTCCCTAGCTTGAGTGGACCGCCCCTCCCTAGCTTGAGTAGACCTCCCCTCCCTAGCTTGAGTGGACCTCCCTTCCCTAGCTTGAGTGGACCGCCCCTCCCTAGCTTGAGTGGACCTCCCCTCACTAGCTTGAGTGGACCTCCCCTCCCTAGCTTGAGTGGACCTCCCCTCCCTAGCTTGAGTGGACCTCCCCTCCCTAGCTTGAGTGGACCTCCCCTCCCTAGCTTGAGTGGACCTCCCCTCCCTAGCTTGAGTGGACCTCCCTTCCCTAGCTTGAGTAGACCTCCCCTCCCTAGCTTGAGTGGACCTCCCTTCCCTAGCTTGAGTAGACCTCCCCTCCCTAGCTTGAGTGGACCTCCCTTCCCTAGCTTGAGTGGACCTCCCTTCCCTAGCTTGAGTGGACCTCCCTTCCCTAGCTTGAGTGGACCGCCCCTCCCTAGCTTGAGTGGACCTCCCCTCCCTAGCTTGAGTGGACCTCCCCTCCCTAGGTTGAGTGGACCTCCCCTCCCTAGCTTGAGTGGACCTCCCCTCCCTAGCTTGAGTGGACCTCCCTTCCCTAGCTTGAGTAGACCTCCCCTCCCTAGCTTGAGTGGACCTCCCTTCCCTAGCTTGAGTGGACCTCCCCTCCCTAGCTTGAGTGGACCTCCCCTCCCTAGCTTGAGTGGACCTCCCTTCCCTAGCTTGAGTGGACCGCCCCTCCCTAGCTTGAGTGGACCTCCCTTCCCTAGCTTGAGTGGACCTCCCCTCCCTAGCTTGAGTGGACCGCCCCTCCCTAGCTTGAGTGGACCGCCCCTCCCTAGCTTGAGTGGACCGCCCCTCCCTAGCTTGAGTGGACCGCCCCTCCCTAGCTTGAGTGGACCTCCCCTCCCTAGCTTGAGTGGACCTCCCTTCCCTAGCTTGAGTGGACCGCCCCTCCCTAGCTTGAGTGGACCTCCCCTCCCTAGCTTGAGTGGACCTCCCCTCCCTAGCTTGAGTGGACCTCCCCTCCCTAGCTTGAGTGGACCGCCCCTCCCTAGCTTGAGTGGACCTCCCTTCCCTAGCTTGAGTGGACCTCCCTTCCCTAGCTTGAGTGGACCTCCCTTCCCTAGCTTGAGTGGACCGCCCCTCCCTAGCTTGAGTGGACCTCCCCTCCCTAGCTTGAGTGGACCTCCCTTCCCTAGCTTGAGTAGACCTCCCCTCCCTAGCTTGAGTGGACCTCCCCTCCCTAGCTTGAGTGGACCTCCCCTCCCTAGCTTGAGTGGACCTCCCCTCCCTAGCTTGAGTGGACCTCCTCTCCCTAGCTTGAGTGGACCTCCCCTCCCTAGCTTGAGTAGACCTCCCTTCCCTAGCTTGAGTGGACCTCCCTTCCCTAGCTTGAGTGGACCTCCCTTCCCTAGCTTGAGTGGACCTCCCTTCCCTAGCTTGAGTGGACCTCCCTTCCCTAGCTTGAGTGGACCTCCCTTCCCTAGCTTGAGTGGACCTCCCTTCCCTAGCTTGAGTGGACCTCCCTTCCCTAGCTTGAGTGGACCGCCCCTCCCTAGCTTGAGTGGACCGCCCCTCCCTAGCTTGAGTGGACCGCCCCTCCCTAGCTTGAGTGGACCGCCCCTCCCTAGCTTGAGTGGACCGCCCCTCCCTAGCTTGAGTGGACCGCCCCTCCCTAGCTTGAGTGGACCGCCCCTCCCTAGCTTGAGTGGACCGCCCCTCCCTAGCTTGAGTGGACCGCCCTTCCCTAGCTTGAGTGGACCTCCCTTCCCTAGCTTGAGTGGACCGCCCCTCCCTAGCTTGAGTGGACCTCCCCTCCCTAGCTTGAGTGGACCTCCCTTCCCTAGCTTGAGTGGACCTCCCCTCCCTAGCTTGAGTGGACCTCCCCTCCCTAGCTTGAGTAGACCTCCCCTCCCTAGCTTGAGTGGACCTCCCCTCCCTAGCTTGAGTGGACCTCCCTTCCCTAGCTTGAGTGGACCTCCCTTCCCTAGCTTGAGTGGACCTCCCCTCCCTAGCTTGAGTGGACCTCCCCTCCCTAGCTTGAGTGGACCTCCCTTCCCTAGCTTGAGTGGACCTCCCCTCCCTAGCTTGAGTGGACCTCCCCTCCCTAGCTTGAGTGGACCTCCTCTCCCTAGCTTGAGTGGACCTCCCCTCCCTAGCTTGAGTGGACCTCCCTTCCCTAGCTTGAGTGGACCTCCCTTCCCTAGCTTGAGTGGACCTCCCTTCCCTAGCTTGAGTGGACCTCCCTTCCCTAGCTTGAGTGGACCTCCCCTCCCTAGCTTGAGTGGACCTCCTCTCCCTAGCTTGAGTAGACCTCCCTTCCCTAGCTTGAGTAGACCTCCCTTCCCTAGCTTGAGTGGACCGCCCCTCCCTAGCTTGAGTGGACCGCCCCTCCCTAGCTTGAGTGGACCTCCCTTCCCTAGCTTGAGTGGACCGCCCCTCCCTAGCTTGAGTGGACCGCCCCTCCCTAGCTTGAGTGGACCGCCCCTCCCTAGCTTGAGTGGACCGCCCCTCCCTAGCTTGAGTGGACCGCCCCTCCCTAGCTTGAGTGGACCTCCCCTCCCTAGCTTGAGTGGACCTCCCCTCCCTAGCTTGAGTGGACCTCCCTTCCCTAGCTTGAGTGGACCTCCCTTCCCTAGCTTGAGTGGACCTCCCTTCCCTAGCTTGAGTGGACCTCCCCTCCCTAGCTTGAGTGGACCTCCCCTCCCTAGCTTGAGTGGACCTCCCCTCCCTAGCTTGAGTGGACCGCCCCTCCCTAGCTTGAGTGGACCGCCCCTCCCTAGCTTGAGTGGACCGCCCCTCCCTAGCTTGAGTGGACCGCCCCTCCCTAGCTTGAGTGGACCTCCCTTCCCTAGCTTGAGTGGACCTCCCCTCCCTAGCTTGAGTGGACCTCCCTTCCCTAGCTTGAGTGGACCGCCCCTCCCTAGCTTGAGTGGACCTCCCTTCCCTAGCTTGAGTGGACCTCCCTTCCCTAGCTTGAGTGGACCGCCCCTCCCTAGCTTGAGTGGACCTCCCTTCCCTAGCTTGAGTGGACCTCCCCTCCCTAGCTTGAGTGGACCGCCCCTCCCTAGCTTGAGTGGACCGCCCCTCCCTAGCTTGAGTGGACCGCCCCTCCCTAGCTTGAGTGGACCGCCCCTCCCTAGCTTGAGTGGACCGCCCCTCCCTAGCTTGAGTGGACCTCCCCTCCCTAGCTTGAGTGGACCTCCCCTCCCTAGCTTGAGTGGACCTCCCCTCCCTAGCTTGAGTGGACCGCCCCTCCCTAGCTTGAGTGGACCGCCCCTCCCTAGCTTGAGTGGACCGCCCCTCCCTAGCTTGAGTGGACCGCCCCTCCCTAGCTTGAGTGGACCTCCCCTCCCTAGCTTGAGTGGACCTCCCCTCCCCAGCTTGAGTGGACCTCCCTTCCCTAGCTTGAGTGGACCACCCCTCCCTAGCTTGAGTGGACCTCCCTTCCCTAGCTTGAGTGGACCTCCCCTCCCTAGCTTGAGTGGACCTCCCCTCACTAGCTTGAGTGGACCTCCCCTCCCTAGCTTGAGTGGACCTCCCTTCCCTAGCTTGAGTAGCGCTTGAGTAGAGATTACACACTATTCCCTCAGAATCAACTGACATGCCACTCTGGGGTTTTCTCACTATGATTGAATCTATTGGGTGCACAGTTTAAAGAAGGACATGCCTTTTTCTCCTATGTATGTCCCCCCCCCACACACACACACACACACATACATATGTACACATATGTACACAAATTAAACAAAAGAAATCTGCCACCACAGTTGACCCCCAACACTAGCACCTTCTGAAGAGTTGCACCTTATGGGTTTTTAAGTGTTTGGGGTGAAAGTGTGCAACTTGGAGTAGGTGCTCTAAGAAAGTGTGTGTGTGTGTGTGTGTGTGTGTGTGTGTGTGTGTGTGTGTGTGTGTCACACACCTTTCTCTTTCTTTATCCGTCTCTCTGCCTGGCCTCTGTGCTGTGTTCAGATCTCCTGGGTGAGGGTGAGTAGAATTGCTCATGCAGTACAGTTGATTATCTGAGCACCACTTGGATATACAGTGGGGAAAATAAGTATTTAGTCAGTCACCAATTGTGCAAGTTCTCCCACTTAAAAAGATGAGAGAGGCCTGTAATTGACATCATAAGTAGACCTCAACTATGAGAGACAAAATGTGAAAAAAAATTTGTCATTTTGTCTGATGTTGATAATCATTTTTGACTTTTAAAGAATTTATTTGCAAATAATGGTGGAAAATAAGTATTTGGTCACCTACAAACAAGCAAGATTTCTGGCTGTCACAGACCTGTAACTTCTTTTTTAAGAGGCTCCTCTTTCCCCCACTCATTACCTGTATTAATGGCACCTGTTTGAAGTATTTAACAGTATAAAAGACACCTGCCCACAACCTCAAACAGTCACACTCCAAACTCCACTATGGTGAAGACGAAAGAGCTGTCGGAGGACACCAGAAACCGAATTGTAGACCTGCACCAGGCTGAAGACTGAATATTTGCAATAGGCAAGCAGCTTGGTGTGAAGAAATCTACTGTGGGAGCAATAATCAGAAAATGGAAGACCTACAAGACCACTACTAATCTCCCTCGATCTGGGGCTCCACGCAAGATCTCAGCCCGTGAGGTCAAAATGATCACAAGAACGGTGAGGGAAAAATCCCAGAACCACAAGGGGGGATCTAGTGAATGACCTGCAGAAAGCTGGGACCAACGTTACAAAGGCTACCATCAGCAACACACGACGCCAGGGACTCAGATCTTGCAGTGTCCCCCTGCTTAAGCCAGTCCATATCCAGGCACGTCTGAAGTTTGCTAGAGAGCATTTGGATGTTCCAGAAGAGTATTGGGAGAATGTCATGTGGTCAGATGAAACCAAAGTAGAACTATTTGGTAAAAACACAACTCGTCGTGTTTGGAGGACAGTGAATGCTGAGTTGCATCCAAAAAACACCATACCAACTGTCAAGCATGGGGGTGGCAACATCATGCTTTGGGGCTGTTTCTCTGCAAAGGGACCAGGACGACTGGTCCGTGTACATGAAAGAATGAATGGGGCCATGTATTGTGAGATTTTGGGTGCAAACCTCCTTCCATCAGTAAGGGCAATGAAGATGAAACGTGGCTGGGTCTTTCAGCATGACAATGATCCCAAGCACACTGCCAGGGCAACAAAGGAGTGGCTTTGTAAGAAACATTTCAAAGTCCTGGAGTGGCCTAACCAGTCTCCCGATCTCAACCCCATCGAAAACCTTTGGAGGGAGTTAAAAGTCCGTGTTGCCTGCCGACAGCCCCAAAACATCACTGCTCTAGAGGAGATCTGCATGGAGGAATGGGCCAACATACCAGCAACAGTGTGTGCCAACCTTGTGAAGACTTAAAGAAAACGTTTGACCTCTGTCATTGCCAACAGAGGATATACAACAAAGTATTGAGATGAACTTTTATTATTGACCAAATACTTATTTTCCACCATTATTTGCAAATAAATTCTTTAAAAGTCAGACAAAATAATTTTCTCAATTTTTTTCACATTTTGTCTCTCATAGTTGAGGTCTACCTATGATGTCAATTACAGGCCTCTCTCATCTTTTTAAGTGGGAGAACTTGCACAATTGGTGACTGACTAAATACTTATTTTCCCCACTATACTGCTGTCCCATTATGTGGTCTGTGGGCCCTGGGCCAAGCTCTGGTGTGGGGGGCAGTTCTCAGCTGTCGTTTCCCTACCTTGCCTTTTGATGAAAAGCAATCGTGACACAGCTGAGGAAAAAGAGTAACTGTTTTGTCAATTGAGAGCTTGTATTCACTTGTATGTTGAGCTTGTATGTTTCTCCACAGGGGTGTGCCACACCGAGTAAGATCTTATGAGGGAGTGGTTTCATATCTTTAGTGTGTTTAACATCCTAATCTCTGTATCCTGCTGCACTTATACAGTTCTAAGGAGAAATGTTTCTCACCAAACTATGACCTTCCCGTATCTTCTCGTCTCTCCTCATTCTGGTCTCGTCTCTTCTTTTGTGTGTCATGATGTGGGTGGGGGTGTCAGCCTCTCTAACTCCTGCCTCTGCTGCGAGCGCGTCTGCAGCTGTGCCGCCTGAGGCCAACGCCGTGGCTAGCCCAGCTGAGGCGGCCCCGCCAGCCGCCGCTAACGCTAGCTCCGACACGCCAGCCACACCCGCCTCGCTGCCAGCTCCAACCCCCACCCCCGCACCAACCTCTTCCATCTCAGACATGGACCTGTTCGGAGGTCAGTCCACCCCTCCCTAGAGAAACGTTCAAATGAACAGGGCTAGGAGCTAGGAGGAGCTAGGCTATGCTAAGCTAAGCTAGGCTAACTGACCATGTTCTCCTCCCTCATTCCCACAATACAAGTTCATGGGCTTTAGAACAGGACTAGAAAGGTTTTATCATGTTGGGCTGATATTTGACCTACATAAAATCAGTAGCGTTTTATATTTTTCAAAAAGTACATTAAATTAATAAGTATTGTATTTATGGTCCTCATTATTTATCCTTATTATTTATTGCCTTATCTGTGGGATGACCGAGCCGGTTGATTAAACCCATGTAGTTTAATCAACATGCGGTGGAATGGAGAGTGTAGCATTGATGTGCTTTCTGAAACACTGAGCACAATTGTTGCGCTCATATCTTCAGCCTGCAGGGGGCAGACTTCCACCTCCACATTCGCTTATCTCAGAGCTTTGTATTTCAGGTGTCACGCCCACAGGAGGCTGTGTGTGTGAGTGAAGCCAGGACATGACGGCCTGATGAATCACTTTCAGGCTCTGTAGAAGGTCCTGTGTTTGCTTACGGTCAAGCTCTGATCTCCTTAATTGATCCCTTTTTTTGTACCTGTACCTGTTTGTCTCTCTCTCTCTCTCTCTCTCTCTCGCTCCCTCCCCCTCTCTCTCTCTCTCCTCTTTGACTGGTGTTTGTTGTGCCTGTCTGGTGCTGCAGACGCGTTCGCTCTGTCTCCGGGTGACGGGCCTGTTGGAGGTCCAGCAGCCGCCGCTGATGCATGTGCCGGATCTGGTGGGTGCAGACAGTCAAAACGTGTGTGTGTGTTTGTGTGTGTGTGTGTGTGTGTGTGTGTGTGTGTGTGGGTGCGCATGAGATGTAACAATTACATAGTTGCAAATCGCATCACAATACAATATTTGGCCAAAAGTATGTAGACACCTAACCTTCACACCAATATGATATTGTTGGACTTACTGTTTCAGATGTGAGGGCATTTAATATGGAACTGAACCCTTTATGAAATAGAGCAGTCTTCACTTGCCTGGAAAAGTTTGCCATAAGATTGTGGAGGGTTTCTGTGCGTGTTTTTGTCCATTGAGTCAGAGGAGCATCCGTGAGGTCAGATGTTTGATGAGAAGGCCTGGACCATCAAACCAGTTCATCCCAAAGGTGTTCAATGGGGTTGAGGTTGGTTAGGGCTTTTGAAAACATTATGAACCCCACATTGTGCAGAGGTTATGAAGTTGGAGATAAGCATATATAAAATGTCTTTGTTTGATGTAGCATTAACATAATCCATCACTGAAACAAATGTAGAAAAGCTATCCTAGTAGTGTTATCTATGTTAGATAATAGATAAATATCTATTTATCAAACAATAGGTCAGATTAGAGTATGACACCGAGATTTTTGGCTACTGTGCCAGGCGTAATGGGGTAGTCTGCGAGATTAAGCATTAGATCTGTTCTTTCTGTCTTGTGTTCTTTGGGGCCAGAAGGAGATTTTCTGTTTGGCCCCATTAAGTTGGAGGAAAACCATTATCCCCCATCCTGAAACTGGGTTGGCACTATGCATTCTAGTACAGGATCATTCTCTTAATGTCCACCATCCCCAGATATGTCCAGAGACTGACAGATGGAGCCACGTGATTTGTCCATCAGACACTTTACTGCATTCCAGCTGATGCTTGGTGGCTGTGAGCATCTTCTCAGGCATGGAAACCCATCTCATAAAGACGCACAATTCTTGTGCTGATGTTGCTTCAAAACTCAAGTTTGTGAGGGAAACGGCACAGGAGAGGCCATGTTTACCCCACCACCCTGCTCACAGGAGAGGCCATGTTTACCCCACCACCCTGCTCACAGGAGAGGCCATGTTTATCCCACCACCCTGCTCACAGCCCTGGTCTGTTAGGGTCTACTGGTTCACGTCTGAGTTGTGGTTGAACTTCCTAGATCTTCCTATTCACAATAACAGCACTTACAGTTGACCTGCATGGCAGAAACGTCATGAATCTGAATTGAGGTGAAGATGGCCACGTTTAGTCACTGATCTCTTCACTATGATCTATTACACTGGTGCTTGCTTGAATGTATGTGAAATACCTGAATTTAATAATAAAAGTTCATATGAGTTTGGTCATATAATGTATATATGCGCTTGTATATATGCGTAATATATATGTGCGCTTACATCTAAACAAGAAAACACCAGTTTTTTTTCATGGCATCGCTTGAGTAGTTAAAGAGCCTCATGCTAGCTTGCAAGTTGCTGTTGCTTAGGGGTGTCCGCCCCCCAGCACTGGGTGTGGCCAATGCCCTACTGGGCGTAGCCAACACCCCACTGCTGTGCCCTTCCCACATGCTCTTGCTCCTCCCTCTTACTGTCCTCACAGGAAGACTTGATAACCTTTAGATCAGACTCGCTTTATTTCTAATTCATTTCTGTGTTTGATTCCTTTGGTCTAATATGTGCATTTTAGTGAGGATTAGTGTAAAATCTGCCTTTCAGGGTGATTGAACTGTTAATGATAGTGAAATAGAACCATTATGAAAGTGTAATGACTCATTAGGAGAGTTTTGAGCCTCAGTGATATGTAAAAATACTACAAACACACTTTGCTCATGCTGGTAACTGTGATATTTTAGTGACACCATAGGCCTGGTCTGTGTGTTCACAGCATAAAGTGACAGCATTTTTTTGTGACCCATAGAAATTGCATGATTACTTTCTAAAGACTAAGTTTTTGGTGGTTTGTAGATATATATATATATATATATACTGAGGATTAACCAATTTTAAAATCCTTACATGTTTTCTGGTTAAGTTAATGTTATATTTTACTGAACTTAAACCATCTTGTCATAATTCAAAACGTTTAATTTCTCTCACCTGACTTCTGAAGTCCTTCGCTTTCAGTGAGCCTCTTCCTTTGCAACTTTTATTAACAACTCCCCCCCCCTCTATTTTACCCTGCTCCAACAACCCCCCTCCTCCATCTTACCCTCCTGCAACAACCCTCCTCCAACAACCCCCTCCTCTATCTTACCCTCCTCCAACAACCCCTTCCTCTATCTTACCCTCCTCCAACAACCCCCTCCTCTATCTTACCCTCCTCCAACAACCCCCCTCCTCTATCTTACCCTCCTCCAACAACCCCCCTCCTCTATCTTACCCTCCTCCAACAACCCCCCTCCTCTATCTATCTTACCCTCCTCCAACAACCCCCCTCCTCTATCTTACCCTCCTCCAACAACCCCTTCCTCTATCTTACCCTCCTCTTACCCTCCTCCAACAACCCCCTCCTCTATCTATCTTACCCTCCTCCAACAACCCCCTCCTCTATCTATCTTACCCTCCTCCAACAACCCCTTCCTCTATCTTGCCCCCCTTCAACCCCCATCCTCCTCTATCTTACCCTCCTCCAACAACCCCTTCCTCTATCTTGCCCCCCTCCAACCCCCATCCTCCTCTATCTTACCCTCCTCCAACAACCCCCTCCTTCTCCATCTCACCCTCCTCCACCTCCCAAAGACCCCTGGGCTCCCTCTGAGGGCAGTGTGGAAGTCGTCCCAGAGCTCGACCTTTTTGCCATGAAGCCAGCAGAGGGCAGCACAGCTGCAGAAAGCCCCACTGGTGGAGAACCGAGTACCACTCCCAGTACCACTCCCAGTGTAGCCCCCAGCGCTGCTCCCAGTGAAGCCCCCAGTGCTGCCCCTGTTGCTCCCCCCGCTAGCTCCACCACCACTGCCTTCACCACCTCCACCACAGAGTCGACAGCTCCACCAGCACTGGACATCTTTGGTGGTAAAGACTCTGCTTTCATTATTGCTTTTCTCTGTCCTGCATTACGACAATAATGACTTGCTTCTCCTACATTTGTTATTATTTTGCTCTTTTATTTATTCGTTTACAATTTTCATCTTTTTGAAATATTTGGCATTAGGTTGAATCGAAAACCTGAACACCCCTAAATTTCACCTTATCAAAGCATTAGCATCCCTAAATACTGTATAATACTTAATACTGTATACTTAATAATAATAATAATAATAATAAGTTTATTTTTTATAGCGCCTTTCACAAACCCAAGGCGCTATTAACACGAAGCCTTGTGGTTGAAGGCTAGCGGCTGCTTGTGACTCGGGGCCTGAAACTGTATGAAAGCCTGGTGTCCTTTAGACTGTGCTGGGTGGGTGGTCAGCGTCTTCGATTCACAGGTGGCCCGTAGGATCGCACGTGTAGGAATAGGCGATCCCAGTTGGCTTCGTTCAGCTGTTCGGCCCTCCTGGTCCAGGGCCTGGCAGTACCCTTCAGGGTGTCTCTGCTATATTAAAGGACCCATTCTCCCAAAAACACTTCAGTCATCAACACTGCCTTTCTTACGTTTTCGGCTTCATCAGTTGTTTTTGGGTGAAGTGTCCTTTAAAAACTACAGAATGCTAGTTGACATGTCAAAAAAAAAAAAACTCAAGTGCACTTTTGATCTGTTTGGTTGTTTTGATCTTTATTTTAGCATTTTGCAGCAGCCTTTTCTTGTATGCAAAATATGCTAGTGCTAGCGTTTGTGTGATGAGCGTGTTAAGTTCATTCCTGTGGGCATTTTGTGTCTCTCGCAGAAGCAGACGGTAGATCTCACATGCAGGTCTGATGCGTAACGCCCATGTGTGTGCTTGTTCGTAGATATGTTTGACTCTGTGCCTGAGCAAAGCGCCTCCACAGAGTCGAAAGCGGCCGTTACACCCCCTGCTAATGTAGACCTGTTCGGTGCAGGTACAGGAGACGAACCCCGCCCTGTCCTCTGTCCCACACTTCGTCTCCTCTTGTCCCGTCTTCATTACGCCGTTTGTTTGTTTCGACCCTCTACGTCTTGGTTTGTCACACAGTTCTGGGTCTTGTGCATGTCCTCAGCTACAGAAGCATGTCTGTCTGTGCTCTTCCTCTTCATGTCTGTCTGTGTGATCTTCCTCTTCGTCACACGCCTGCTCGTCACACAAGGCCTCATGCTCTTCTTTTTTTTTTCTTGTCTGGCTCCTCCTCTTTTGTCCTCACCCGTTGCCATGACGAAGATCTGCCTGCTGTCTCCCCCGGACCTTCACCTTTGCCAGAAGCTTCAGTCACTGGGGACCTTTTATCTGGTGGGTGTGTGTGTATCTGTGTGCCTGAATGTGTCTGTGTGTTTCTGTATGTGTATGCGTGTGTGTGTGTGTGTGTGTGCGCGTGCGTGCATGTGTGTGTGCGTGTGCGCGTGCGTGCGTGTGTGTGTGCGTATGTGTGTGTGTGTGTGTGTGTGTGTGTGTGTGTGTGCGTATGTGTGTGTGTATGTGTGTGAGAGTCTCCTCCTGGTTCACATTGTGTTTGCTTTTCTCTCTTCAGGTTCTATTCTGATTTTGGTTGATTCATGTACTTTTATACTTGATTTTGTCCCCATAGCAACTGCTTTCCTCAGGGGCATGTTGGTGCAGCTCTGTGCAGCAGGGTTTCTGTTAGACCAGCAATACCAGTGCAAGCTGGAGACATGGACAGCAGACATATACAGACCTGAACCTCAGCAGACATATAGAGACCTGAACCTCAGCAGACATATACAGACCTGAACCTCAGCAGACATATACAGACCTGAACCTCAGCAGCCATATACAGACCTGAACCTCAGCAGACATATAGAGACCTGAACCTCAGCAGACATATAGAGACCTGAACCTCAGCAGACATATAGAGACCTGAACCTCAGCAGACATGTACAGACCTGAACCTCAGCAGACATGTACAGACCTGAACCTCAGCAGACATGTACAGACCTGAACCTCAGCAGCCATGTACAGACCTGAACCTCAGCAGCCATGTACAGACCTGAACCTCAGCAGCCATGTACAGACCTGAACCTCAGCAGCCATGTACAGACTTGAACCTCAGCAGCCATGTACAGACCTGAACCTCAGCAGACATATAGAGACCTGAACCTCAGCAGACATGTACAGACCTGAACCTCAGCAGACATGTACAGACCTGAACCTCAGCAGACATGTACAGACCTGAACCTCAGCAGACATGTACAGACCTGAACCTCAGCAGACATGTACAGACCTGAACCTCAGCAGACATGTACAGACCTGAACCTCAGCAGCCATGTACAGACCTGAACCTCAGCAGCCATGTACAGACCTGAACCTCAGCAGACATGTACAGACCTGAACCTCAGCAGACATGTACAGACCTGAACCTCAGCAGACATGTACAGACCTGAACCTCAGCAGACATGTACAGACCTGAACCTCAGCAGACATGTACAGACCTGAACCTCAAAAGGATCTTATGCAGTTCTGCTCCCATTCTGTTATGTATGAAACTACACAAGACAAATAAAGATTGATATATTTTACACTAATACACATCTCTATTCTCTCCCCCCTCTCTCTCTCTCTCTTTCTCTCTCTCTCTCAGACTCATTCATTCCTTCTGCTCCAGCTCTCACTGCTGTTCCAATGTCTCCTCCCACAGCGGAGGCTCCTGTAGTAGTAGACCTGCTGGGTACACACACACACACACACACACACACACACACACACACACACACACACACACACACCTACACCTGCAAATGTTTCGGATTCATCCAGCTGTACTTTTTTTTAATTATGTTTTAAAAGTTTATTATATTAAAATTAAATTGGACATCTTTTAACTCAGTGGTTCCCAAAGTGGGGGGCGCGCCCCCTAGGTGGGGCGCGGAGCTATTGCAGGGGGGGCGCGGAGCTTGAAAGTAAAACATGCACATGTGTCAATAATTAGGGATGCACCGATTCCGATATTAATATCTGAAAAAATTCTAGATCGGGTATCGGGGACAATGTGACCGATCCATAAAAAACAGATCTATTCAGTCTAATTCTATGCTTGTATTGCTTGCTTTTCGGAGGTAGTTCAACCTTAATACTCGCGCTGGTGGTATTCCACTTAGTCCGTTTATTTGCTGGTTGACCAAAATAAACCTGGGCTCCAGCAATACTTCACTGTTCATACATGAACTGGTGAGTTGTCCAAAGCTCATTGAATGCGTTACTTACAGAAATAAAATAAAGAGCAGTGGTCTGAGTCGGTCTACGGCAGAAAGCTAAAAAAACAACAATATTCCATACGCGCGCTCAACTCGCTCCCTTAAAGAGACAGTACACATATTTCTGGCCGTTACATGCTTTGTGCTCTGCGTGATGTTTGCGCTTGCAAACTAGCCGCATATGTATTGCTGTTTCTCTTATTTCATCTCCTTATTTTCAATTATATTTAGAATTCTTGAACCATTTAAAAGGTTTCTTGCAATTTATTTGTTTCATGTTTGACCAAAGTTGTGAACCTATTGTTTTTTGTAAGTTTTCAACACATCCCTAGTCAAGGGTGGGGGGGGGGGGGGCAGAAAAAGTTTGGGAACCACTGTTTTAACTAACTACAAATTAAAGTTGATAGTTTAATTAATTAGGCATATTTGACACGTGATTGTTTTAATGATATTGATGCTTTACGGTTACTGTGTGTATGCATGGCTGTAGTTACACTTTAGGTGTAGAATAACAGTACGTTATTTCTTCTGCATGGACAGCAGGTAGTATAGTGGTATGTAGCTTAAACGTAAATGGTGATATTTGGCTGCTACAGTGTTTGTCAGTTAACTTATTAATAACCACCATCACCCCAGCAGCAGTGTGGTGTATGGTCAGGATGTTTTAGTTTGTATATGCTGGTGTTTCTGCTTGTGTGTGTGACCGTGCAGTCCTGGTTCACTCTCTCCATCTGGCCCTGTCTCAGTGTTGAGGCTGACTAATCCTTCTGTACCTACACGCTGCACTCTGGATCACCATCATTGTCGGCATCTTCAGATGCGTTCGGGGACTCTACGGTCGAACCCCAGACCAGCGCTCCCGCTGCTGACCTGCTCGGAGGTCTGAACACACCCCAACACTGTGTGCTGTGTTGGAATGGACCAAGTTTTTGTTTGTCACTGACGTCAGCTTGAATGTGCTCTCTGACATACCACTTCAACCCACAGAGATGTTCACATGTTCAAAAATATACTGTTAAACCACCCGTTCACAACATGATGCACAAAGGTCTTAAAGTTAATTCTGTAAGTTGTTAGTTTCTGAATGTGACTGACACTTCTGTCTGTTCCTAGGCCTGATTTCTCCTGTGGTTCCCTCGGTCGGCCCGGTTGGCACAGCCCCCGTGGCGTCTGCGGCTCAGGCCGACCTGCTGGAGTCAGACTTTGAGGCCTTTGGCTCTGCTCCTGCTGTCTCCGTACCTGCCGAGGGTGCACCTGCCTCCACAACACCCTCCGGAGGATTCGATGCATCAGGTGGGACCTCCACAAGTCGGGTTTCGCAATCTGTGCTGTATGTCGGTACAGGAGGATCCAGTAATGGCTTAGGGTTGTCATTCACTGGGAGGCGACAGAACCACTGACTAGGGGCTCCATGCTGGGATCCCTGCTCGGCCTCCGTACTGGACCTCCGTGCTGGGATCCCTGCTCGGCCTCCATACTGGACCTCCGTGCTGGGATCCCTGCTCGGCCTCCGTACTGGACCTCCGTGCTGGGATCCCTGCTCGGCCTCCGTACTGGACCTCCGTGCTGGGATCCCTGCTCGGCCTCCGTACTGGACCTCCGTGCTGGGATCTTATTGGAGGGCCCTCCTCACCTGAGCTGTATGCTTTCTACATGACTGCAACTCTCCCCTCTGCTTGTCTGACAGAGGCTCACTGCCTTCATATACTGCTCGCTCTCTCGCTCGCTTTCTCTCTCTTTCTCTCTCTCTCTGTCTCCTTTTCTCTTTATCTCAATGTGCTGTCCATATCTGTCATAACGTTACCCAGCCATGCACTTAATCTCAATCTAAACCCTATTTTAACCCCTCTGTGCCTCTCTGTTAAGTTCATCTCTTACACATCTCTCTCTCTCTCTCTCTCCCTCTCTCTCTCCCTTTATCTCTGTGCTTCTTGCTCTCTTCACACTGCTGCCTCACTGATTTCTCCCACTGTGGGACTGGTAAGTTCCCCAGTATTTGCTCCACATGGTAATTCAATGCTGTCATAGTGGGAATATGCATGAGTCCTTAACCTACACCAGTCTGCAGACATGCTGCCTCTGCCCTGACCTGATTGGTCTCTTCCTATAACCAATCGGTTGGTTGGATTTTCCTTGAGCAGCTCTGGATTGGACTGAATTGTCGGTCATGAGGCTGCTGCTCTCCAGTTACAGGCGAGGACAGATCTGAGAAATCTACATTAAAATGAGTATCAAGAATAACAATAACAAGGATGTTTCAGACATCTCTGGTTAGTAAAGGATTTGTCTGCTTCTGTAAGGTTGTCTGAATCTTGTTCTGGAGAGTTGGAGCATTGCAAAGTTTGGCTAGGCTTCAGAGGCCTAACTGGGTGTGGCAGCTGTGGGCATGGCAGCCGGGGGGCGTGGCCAATCATTTTCTGCCAGACTGGACCAGTTGGCAATTAAAATTAGTGCACTTATGTCCTTTAACATTGGTGTCGTCTTAAACAGAGAGACTGTACACTGCTCCTGCTCCCTGCTCTCTGCTCCCTGCCCTCACCCAGATCCTAAACAGGGCTGAACTAGGGTTCTGGAGTGAACACCAAGATCTCTGCCCTCTGTGACTCTCAGAGTGGGGACTGTATATGGTGAAGTGTTTAGTTTCTGTCAGTGGTCCTGATCCCTGTTGTTTGCATGCCAGGAGCTCCTCTAATAGCTTTGGCTTGGACCATCTGCTGTGTGTGCTGTGACCTGTGTGAACACTGTAGGACTGTATTTCCCCGTTCTTGTCCTGGGAGAACGCACTCTCCCAGTTCACGTTCACAACTCATCCCACGTAGAGTGGGCAGCCAGTTAACCCCCAGTGACATGAAATGTGGAATACGAACGAGTACACACCGCATGTGTGTGTGATGTGTCAGAGTGAGTGGTGGACCCAAGTGCCAGCTCACGCTGACAAAAAGACAGGCAACGCCTATCTTCAGTGTGAGAGGGAGACGCGAGCACACAGTAGCAAATAAACACAAAACAACGCGGATAATTCAACGCAAGCACACAGTAGAATATAAACACAAAGCAACACGAATAATTCAAAAAAAAATAAAGGCAACACAAAAGGACGTGGAAAGAACTCCTTTGGGAAATAAAGGTAAAACATATAGGAAGAAAACA
The DNA here is from genome assembly GCF_052324685.1 of Brachyhypopomus gauderio. NCBI lineage: Eukaryota > Metazoa > Chordata > Actinopteri > Gymnotiformes > Hypopomidae > Brachyhypopomus > Brachyhypopomus gauderio. The sequence goes on from NC_135229.1 coordinate 14,806,182, forward strand.
GTAGGGGAAAACTTGAGAATGGCTAGAGAGCAGCGCAGGAGATAGAGACTCGAATAAGTGAAAGATGAGCGAGAGAGAGAAAGGTGGCGAGACACCTTGCAAACGAAAGAAACCAGTAGTAAAGGCAGGGAAAGGCTGAAAGCGTGATGGCATAACCACAATGATTCAGCAGTGATTCGTCTCCACAAGCTTCCTTAAGAAGCCTAAAAGACAGCTGAGACGAATCACTGCCGATTATGCCGATTAAGTCTGGGACTGACTCTGATGCCTTTTGCGGAGAAGTCCGTCTTCTATATATTCCTTTAGTTCCCATGCTGAGAAGAAACACTGCAGTCTTTCACAGTGTGTAGTTTTGATAGACATGACATCGGATTTGCAACATGTGTGTAAACCAGTCGTGTGTGTGTTCTGGCATTGTGTGAGTAGGGGGGTAATCTGTGTTTGTGTGTGTGTGTATATATATGTGTGTGTGTGTGTGTGTGTGTGTGTGTGTGTGTGTGTGTGTGTGTGTGTGTGTGTGTATATATGTGTGTGTGTGCGTGCGTGCGTGTGCGCGTGCGTGTGTGTGTGTTCTAACACCAGTTCTATGTGCATGTGTCTGCAGTGTTCGATGGATTAGGGGACCTACTCATGCCTGCCATAACCCCCCAGAGTACTGGAGGTACCCCCATATCTGCCACAGGAGCTCCAACTTCTCCCCCTGTAGTTCTGCCAGCTGCCCCCACCATGATGCCCACCATGATGCCCACAGCAGCGCCGCCCCCCAAAGCCATTGGTAGTGACCTGGACTCCTCACTCGCCAACCTGGTTGGAAGTAAGTGTTACTAGGGCACTAGTACAGTTACTGTAATGAGAGTAATGGATGATAGTAGTGTTAGTGTAATGAGAGTAATAGATGGTAGTAGTGTTGGTGTAATGAGAGCAATAGATAGTAGTAGTGTTAGTGTAAAAAGAGTAATAGTTGGTCGTAGTGTTAGTGTAATGAGAGTAATAAATGGTAGTAGTGGCAGTGTAAAGAGAGTAAAAGATGGTAGAAGTGTTAGTGTAATGAGGGTAATATGGGCAGTCATGGCCTGGTGGTAGGGAACTGGTCTTGTGACCGGAGGGTCGTGGGTTCGATCCCCAGACCTGAGGCCATGACTGAGGTGCCCCTGAGCAAGGCACCTAACCCCAACTGCTCACTTGTATAAAAATGAGATAAAAATGTAAGTCGCTCTGGATAAGGGTGTCTGCCAAATGCCATAAATGTAAATGTAATGTAAATGTAATAGATGATAGTAGTGTTAGTGTAATGAGAGCAATAGATGGTAGTAGTGTTAGTGTAATGAGAGTAATAGATGATAGTAGTGTTAGTGTAATGAGAGTAATAGATGGTAGTAGTGTTAGTGTAATGAGAGTAATAGATGATAGTAGTGTTAGTGTAATGAGAGTAATAGATGGTAGTAGTGTTAGTGTAATGAGAGTAATAGATGGTAGTAGTGTTAGTGTAATGAGAGTAATAGATGGTAGTAGTGTTAGTGTAATGAGAGTAATAGATGGTAGTAGTGTTAGTGTAAAGAGAGTAATAGATGGTAGTAGTGTTAGTGTAATGAGAGTAATAGTTGATAGTAGTGTTAGTGTAATGAGAGTAATAGATGGTAGTAGTGTTAGTGTAATGAGAGTAATAGATGGTAGTAGTGTTAGTGTAATGAGAGTAATAGATGGTAGTAGTGTTAGTGTAATGAGAGTAATAGATGATAGTGTTAGTGTAATGAGAGTAGTAGATGGTAGTAGTGTTAGTGTAAAGAGAGTAATAGATGGTAGTGTTAGTGTAATGAGAGTAATAGATGGTAGTATTGTTTGTGTAAAGAGAGTAATAGATGGTAGTGGTGTTAGTGTAATGAGAGTAATAGATGGTAGTATTGTTTGTGTCCTGTATTATGGTGTCACTCACTGCTTCTTCTCCTCTACCAGATCTGGGAATGGGGAGCCAGAAAAAGTAAGACTCACTCTCTTGCTCTCTCGCTATCTCTCTCTAGCTCTAGCTCTCACTCTCTTTTTGTGTGTGATTCGTCCTGACTGTAATTGAGTTGTACAATATTACCAGTCTAGCAATATATATGACGTTATGAGTAATCAGATCTACTGATGGCTCCAATCTGTGTTGCAGGGACAATGAGAAGAAGCTCACGGGTGGAGCAAACTGGACCCCACAGGTGGCGCTCTCCAGCTGGGGGAGCCCCGGGGCGCAGATGGTACGGCGTTTAGCTGCCATGCTACCTCTCGCTTAAGATAAAGTCCCAACATGCTTTGCGTTTTCGATCTCTCACTTGGTTTAGATCAGGGGTGGCCAACCCGTCAGAGACCAAGAGCCACTTTTTTTTACTGTGTTACAGCAAAGAGCCACATCATACATGGGCACGCTTGAACATCACCAGAGTTGCCAACTTTTCAAGATCACTGAAAAAAAATTGCTGACGGGGGAGGGGGGGTGGTGGCAAGTGTAAATTATTAGCGGGGGGATGTAAAATGGACACAAATTAAGTATTATATCGTGATCGATCAATCGATCGCCAGTGGCGAATTAGTAACTCAACTCATTTAATCATTGATGTAGATCAGGGATAAATAGATTTTTTTTTTCAGCGTGAGAAATCGGACGTATGGCGTGCGAATACAGTCAAATGCGTGTGTCTCACGCTCGTTGCGCGAGAGTTGACAACCCTGCACATGCCCTTACTAGGAAGTGTTTTCATCTCACACACATGCGCGTTTGACGAAAATACCGGGGTGAACTCAAGCTAAGCGAACAGCACATTAAAAAACAAACACAAACTTCAATATAAACATAAGGCGTGATATGCTTCAGGACTTTGTCACGTTTGGAACACACTACGAGCTCCGTTATGTACGCAACTGTTGTTTTCAATCCATCAATCAATCAATCAAATTTTATTTATATAGCGCTTTTTACAACAGTTGTTGTCACAAAGCAGCTTTACAAGTGCCGAGTCCTAGCCCCCAGTGAGCAAGCCAAGGGTGACAGTGGCAAGGAAAAACTCCCTAGTTTTTTTGCATGAGGAAGAAACCTTGAGAGGAACCAAGACTCAGGGGGGGAACCCATCCTCCTCTGGCCGACACCGGTCACCATGAAAGACAAGAATGCATCATTCAGTGTTTTCTAGGTGAAAAGTGAATAAACTCCGTTATCAACACTCGTTACAACGCCACTGACCTGCGCTCACCTTTAGGAAGAAGAGAACAGACAGTGTCAGTAGTTTTGAAGCTCCCTCAGTCGTGTGCGGTGCCTTTGCTGCACCTCGTATGTGGTTTATCCCAAACGTGTGACAGAAGAACCGCGTCTCACCAACGAGACTCAAATCACAATCACAATATCACAGATACTTCATACCGCTAGTCTCCCGTTTTCCACTACGCCGGTTTAAAAAGTATTAGCGGCTCGTTAGGCTTGTAAACAAACCGCGCACAACGAAGATGTAGCAGTGTGTCGCCCTCAGAGCTGATGAGGTAACCGGGCCACAACACAGACCGTTAGTGCAGGTGAGAGTGGACCGGCTGGGGAGCCGCATGAAACCAGGCAAAGAGCCGCAGGTTGGCCACTCCTGGTTTAGATAATGACTCTCATGAGCGAGGAAGCAGTGCTGACCTGTGTTCTGTCGAGCTTTAGAATTTGTTCCCTGGAGGTCTTTTTAAGATCTTGGTTTTTCGAGAATGTCCAATTTTGGGGATAGCAGTGCCACTATTGCTCAGTGATCTTTGTGTGTTAGATAAACTCACCCCAGTTCTGACGTGTTTTCAGCCTGCTGTCCCTGGGACTGGAGCGCCCCCTGCTGGAGCAATACCTCCACCCATGGGGGCTCAGGGTGCATTTGGCATGGTGAGAGAAGCACTGTGTATGCTCTACACAGATAAGGACCCAGTACGGGTGTATTGGTGAGTAGTCTGACATAACACCCCCACCCCTACCTCCAATCCACAGCCTCCCGCTGCTGGGGCAGGAGCCCCCATGATGCCCCAGCCAATGATGATGGGCCAGCCCCTGATGAGACCGCCTTTTGCAGGAACAGCTGTCCCAGGGGCCCCGGTAAACAAAAACATACTCTCTCACAAACATACACTGATCAGACTCACACATGCCCAGCTGCACCATCACTGTGTGTGGTGTTTGTGTTTTCTCAGCTGTCTTCAGGCCCAGCAGCCCAGAGCCCCAAGAAACCTCCTACTAAAGACCCTCTGGCAGACCTCAACATTAAGGACTTCTTGTAATTTCCAAGGTACCAGACCAAACTGTAGACTGTCTAGACTGTGTCTAACGTGATGTGATCATACGACTGATGCACCAGAACTGGGCAGGCAGATGGGCAGAATTTCTGGTGACCGATTGGTATAAAATAATAGCTTTTAGTTTACTTTTTGTCTTCTTTGTTCTCTCTCTCTCTCTCTCTCTCTCTCTCTCTCTCTCTCTCTCTCTCTCTCTCTCTCTCTCTCTCTCTCTCTCTCTCAGTGTGTTTGGGATTAAGCTGAGACCGATGTGTCCACCGACCATACGTGCCCCGAGACACTCCCTAACCACGCCCCGAGACACTCCCTAACCACGCCCCGAGACACTCCCTAACCACGCCCCTTTCAGCTCCATGTCATGTTGTAGCACAAACTGTGAAAGTGAACTGTAGAGAAAAGAATAAACCCTAAAGAACAGGGAGGGAGGTGCTTATCGTGATGTCATTCTTTAGTTGTTTCAATATAAACTAAAAGTCATTCCAAAATATTGGGAGAAAAGTTAAAGACGATGGATAACAACAATTGTGTACGTATGTGGAGTGTTTTACAGCGTTTGGCTTCTACGTTTGGATGATGTGTGTGTGTTGACGTCCTGTTGTGTGGTTTTTTAAGAGGAGTGTTTCCTCCATCCACGCCCCACCATTCTCCACCCAGGGCTACACTTCTTACTCTCTGTCCATTTTGCAGCAGTGTGTGACGTGTCCTTTGCAGAAGGTCTTTAGTGTATATAACTGGAAAATCAAAGGGTTTCTGCTCCTCTCTCCTCTGTATCTGTGGATGAGCTTATAGCCGTAAATCCAATTATAAAATAAAAGCGTGGTCATCACCCATTAAGGGTTTATATACATATTTGTTTCTGGATATAACGTAATAAAATATGGCATATGTAATAAATCAGTATCATACCTTGGCTTACAAATTCTCTGTACTTATTTATTTATTGATTTTTATTCCAATTTGAAATTATGTGGAATCAATGGTCAATACATGTGAGTGGAATATGTAACCGGTCTCTATCAGAATCCATCAAGAAAGGAACGATGTCTACCAGTGTCCATAACGTGGGTTTTGGGAGACAATACTGATGTTTCTAGGTTTCCCACTGTCTGCAAAATGTGTTATTTGAATTTCATAACTGCTTGTGATACTGTTTGGATACCAAACATACACTAGTAGGTGTAGTGTTATTTTTGTATAACTGTAGACAGAAGTAAAAAAAAATGTTCAGTACTAACCCCTTCAAAGACCGTCATCTACATCCAGCTTTGTTACATATAATGTTCCAGTTGATGTTTCATTTTGCACCACCTCTTGGTAAATAGGAGTAATTGCAGCTGACACACCTGCTCTGTGATGAAGGAAGCAGCCCATCTGAGACCAGTGTGTCGTCTCACATTGAGCTTCCTGGTCATCATACTGTCCGGGTTGTGCGGAGACAGTAGATCTATCTGTGTTTACAGAGGAGGCCACTGTTACAGTGCTAGAGTGGTGATTAGGTGACTGTTTAGGACCAGTGGTGTCAGTCCTGTGATGTACACTCCCTCATAGGCAGTGTTCTTCTTGTCAATCAGATGACTAAACTTCTGGCTGTTGTGGAAAAAAAAATATTGAAAATGACAGAAGGTAATCTGTCCTTTTTATTTTTATTTTTCAGATCTGTTTATTTTCACTTTATTTATTCATATTTATGGCACCCTGACCCAGTGCATGTAAGCCTTTTGAGATGCAATAAATACACAGAAGATTAAAAATGGCTACCAGGGCTTCAGTTTATTGACTTGCAGCCCACATGATCCTCACACTTACTGTACCTCGTCTGACACCCCCAGTCAGGTTACACCAGGCCCCATAAAGCCCTGAGCGTTACACCAGGCCCCATAAAGCCCTGAGCGTTACACCAGGCCCCATAAAGCCCTGAGCGTCTGCACATCTCCCCGTCGGGGTCTGGGAAACCTCTACCAGTTCTCTCCTCATTTTCTGCTCTGCAGAAACTGCATGCAACCCGAATTCACCTGATCCAGTTAATCAGGACCTGCACAAGCATCATGGAGCCATGTGTGTTGAAACAGCAGGACAGGTGATGTGATTGCTGTTATTTTGATCAATGTTATTTAAGTTAGTTGTGCTTAAGTAGTAAGTTATTAACATCTGAGGACAAATGATGATGTTGGTTCCGCAGCTTTCTGTGGTTCAACTCCAGAGGGTAATATTGTAAGTGATTAACCAGCAACCGGTTTAAGTTAAATAATACTAATACTAAGAAAAAAATACTTTAACCTCTTAGAACACTAGGTATCAATTATTATAATTTATTTGGTCCTTAAAACAAATTTTAAAAAGTAACACATTTTATAAAATCAACATAAATTTACATGAACTCGTTTTCATTTACATTTGCTGTTCTAAATAATTACAAAAGTCAAACGATGTCCGTCTTGGGAATCTGAATTTAAACAACATTTTGTGATTTTAGTTCAAAACATGCCATATTAAACCCATCACTTTACCCTCACATGTAATACTTAAAACTACAGTACACTATTCAAATACACTCCGGTAAGTCTTCATAAGTTTAATATAAAACAATTAAATTAGCACCATAAGTGAACACTAGCACCTGTGTTTGGGTAGGATGGATGTGCCCAACAGCAGCTAACTGCCTCTTGGCCAATGAAAAAGTTGCACAGCCATGTAGCTCCTGCCACCTCCATGTATAAACACTTATGTCTCTAACTATTTCTGAAACATAATCAGAACACTGACTAATGTATTAAACAAATCTTTTTTTCTAAAAGCACAAACAAATAAAATAACCTCCACAAACATACACCAAAAGTGTTTTCATTCAGAAAAAAAGATTTTTTTCTGGGTCAATAAGCCAAAATTAGCTGGTTTGCACTGAAGATATTTCAAGACTCTCAAAGTAAAGCGACTCCAGGTGACATATGGAGAATAAAATGCATACATGCAAAAATGGATCCAAACGAAACCTTGACCATATTTCTCATAATTCATGTCTTGAAATTATACTACTTTTTATTCTCTTTTTATTGCTCATACAGAAAATTCATTTTAAAATTAAATAAGTTAATATTTCTGGTCTTCCAATGTGTTGGATTATAAACAATAATTCTGTATTGAAGAGTGTTTTATGGAAGGAAGAGCAGAAACAGGTGGAGCTGGAGTTCATGACAACAGAACAGCCCCCAGTAAAAAGCAAACCAAGCTTGTATGACATGAACATCTACTGCCAAACTCCACACTAACCCTGCGGGGTTGTTTCTGCAAATCAAATCTGAAGGAAGGAAGTGGAGGAAGCAGAGGGGTGGGTCATGTGGAGGGGGCGGAGGGATGAGCCAATGGCAGCCCGTCAGGTGTTGGCAGCCCCTCAGGTGGTCTGGCACTGGCTAGAGTCTCCGTGCAACCAGTAGCAGATCTGGGCGAACTTACTGGGAGTGATACGAACAGCCACGTTGTACTCCTGCTGCAGGCCGTTCACATCCACCTCCTGGCGGCCCGAGAAGACGCCGATCACCTTACGCTTCCACTTCCTCTTACCGGGCTCCTTCAGGCGGACGTAGACGCCCGCTCCGCTGGACCCGGGCTTGGCGTCGCAGTACTGGTACAGCAGCTCGCTGGACTCCTCCGACACGGAGCAGAAGCGGTACACCAGATTGCCCGGCCGGTCGTCGTCGAAGCCCGAGAAGTGGATGCGGCCGGCCGGGAGTTTGGCGACGGACGGGATGACGCCGAGGTCCATGTGCTGGCTCTTCTGCGCCTTCTTCAGCTCCAGCACGGCGTAGTCGTAGTCGGCCCGGGTGCCGTCCGCCCCCCCCCTGAACCAGCCCTTGGGCACCTGCGTGTGGCGCACCCGCGTCCAGCGGAAGGAGGGCGACCCGGCCTCCACGCTGCGCCTGCTCCTGCTCCTCCTCCCCTTACGCTCACGTTTCTGCCCCCCGCGCTCCTCTCCCTCCGCTCCCGCCTGCCCCTCACGCGCCTCCTTCCCACGCCTCCTCTTCCCTCCTTTCCCACGTCCGCCCTTCCTGCGGCGGGAGGGGTCGCGCAGGACGCCCACGCTCAGCTTCTCCGCCCCCTTCAGGTAGTCCCGGCCGTCGTGGATGCAGTGGGCGGCGGTCAGCACGTGCTTGGGGGACAGCAGCACGCCGGAGCAACCCGTGGAGATCTTCACCGACGTGGAGAACGGGTACTTCATTGAGTACTGCTTGTCCGCGATGGTGAAGCGCGTGTCCATGCCGTAGACCTCACGCTTGCGGCGGGACCTGGACCAGGAGGAGGAGGAGGAATTTGGAGACAGGTGGGCGCGGTCGGGGGCCTGGTGCAGCGTTACGGTGGTCAGCGTGCGCGTGCCGTTGGCGTACAGCGTCTCGTAGGAGAGCCTGCGCTCCAGTTCCACCAGGCTGGGCTCCGGAAGGTTCCGCTGACACTCCATCCCACAGCTGCTGCGCTGTACGTCTGGCTGTTCAGCAGAGAAGCTGGAGAGTCCCAGACGCAGCGTCTGGCCGCTGTGCAGGAGTGGTGGTGTGGTGTGGGGCCAGGTGTAGTCATCCTCCCCCGGGATGCCAGACACGACTGAGGTCAGGGCAAGAGACACAGACAGCAGGAGACTCAGGGGTACAGGTCCCATCGCACAGACACCCCTCTACCTGATTAATGGGAACAAGAGGAACGGGACACAAAAGGGAAAATGTTTGTTATATAATGTTTTGTTTGTTGTATATGTAAACAGAAATTTAAAGGTTAAAACAAATTGTAAAAGGCGGGGGGTAAAAAGGATAAAATATTAAAAGGCGATAGTACACTAAAGGCATTATGAGTTATAGCTATGTACATAATAATCATAATATTTAACAGCTCAGCTCTTAACAGTTGACAACTGTGCCAAAAGTAATAGACCAAAGTAATTGTCATGCGCGATTTGACCACTAGAGGGAGACAAATAAGAAACTAAGAACAAGTCCAAATGCACGTTGTTGAATATTGAAAATAATCCTTCGCTGCATAAGTAGCTACAAGTACAGTCATGGCTGTGGTTACCTTCTTACATCATTTACTGAAATAAAACCTTACATGTTCATCTAAATACATGTATAAAACAAGGAACTGATTGCTCATTTTCAACAACAGGCCAATACAAACTACTCCAGCATTGCTTGAAGAGTGTAATTATGCAATGTTTGAAGCCAGGAGCGCAATTGGAGTGTGGCAGAGCCTCACGTGACCCGCCGTGGCCCTCGCGCTCACACACCGAGACTGTGATCGGTCTGCACGGTGCGGAGCTGCACCGAGTCACCGGGCTGATGCACAGAGGCGCACCATGCAGCCTGGACGTGTGAAGCGGCAGCACGAGCCCCGAACTACGCCAAGATCCCTAAACCCTAAAGATAAACCCTGAACATAAAGTGTATTCCACAAATGCCTTTTTCAGCGAAGCTGCAGTCAGGAGCATATGGTTTGTTCATATATTAGAAAAGGAAGAGTCTATGTTCAGAAATGGGACGGGCCCGCATATTCCAAGCCTCTGCCAATTCTGACACAGAATTAAGTGATGTTTAATGGGCTATAAAAAGTGATGGCTGCACAAATAGAAACTTAACGTTACTCACGAGGGCAGATAACATTTGGTTCTGTACATAAATTTGCAAATGCGCTTTATAAAATCACTCTGATCACCGTGATATTTGTTCTTTTTGCCCGACTATTTAATTTTATGTTAGACCACAACGCCACGCGATCCGCTCGGGTTCACAAGGCGCGAGACACACGGACTAACGCATCCATATAGAATCCATATACTCACGAACACGTATGAACATTTGCGGCATGTTAAGGCTCAGAAACAGACAGAGCAACACGTGCTACTATACAGCAAATAACACAGCAGACTGAAAGCAGCACACAGTGAAACAAAATAATGTCTGAATAAAGTATTCTACACTAGTGTAATACTACACTACACTGTAATTCTACACTAGTATAATACTACACTACACTGTAATTCTACACTAATGTAATACTACACTGTAATTCTACACTAGTGTAATACTACACTACACTATAATTCTACACTAGTGTTATACTACACTACACTGTAATTCTACACTAGTGTAATACTACACTGTAATTCTACACTAATGTAATACTACACTGTAATTCTACACTAGTGTAATACTACACTACACTATAATTCTACACTAGTGTTATACTACACTACACTGTAATTCTACACTAGTGTAATACTACACTATAATTCTACACTAGAGTAATACTACACTGTAATTCTACACTACTGTAATACAACACTACACTATAATTCTACACTAGTGTAATACTACACTGTAATTCTACACTAGTGTAATACTACACTGTAATTCTACACTAGTGTAATACAACACTACACTGTAATTCTACACTAGTGTAATACTACACAGTAATTCTACACTAGTGTAATACTACACTACACTGTAATTCTACACTAGTGTAATACTACACTACACTATAATTCTACACTAGTGTAATACTACACTTCACTATAATTCTACACTTGTGTAATACAACACTACACTATAATTCTACACTACAGTGTAATTCTAAACGATGTGTATGTGGGATAATGGGACATTTACAAAAATGACAAAACTTCATATTTAACATTTTTGTAACTATTATTATTGTTGTTGTTATTATTATTGTTGTTATCTATAGTGATATCTTCATATATTTTAAATATAGCTATATTTTCTGCTACGTCTTAGTGACAGGACACTGTCCTATAACCCCCCCGCCCCTGTGTCTTTGCCCAAGTCTGTTCACCCCACTGCGTTTCGTCCAAGCGCCACAGCTCCCACCAAGGAGTCATCTAGACAGCAAACTCCTTCACTCTGCAATTATCTGGTGCGCCCAGAATAGTCACGATAATATGTCCTGGATACACACGCCAGTGTGCGCTTGTCAGGATGTGGCCCGGGTTAAACAGGACCTGTAGCTCCTGGGAACACGTCCAGAACCTACAGCAGATATCGTGCAGTGTTCGCTGATCAGGTCCAAACTTCAGGACCAATGGCAGGACATTAATTAACTTTGGTGTACTGTAAGTGTGATGTAACGAGCACATCCAAGCAATCATGCAACATTCATAATGTCATAACGGTGGTCCATCATGGTTCTCACTAATGTAGAGATGATTGTGTGAGCACTAGTTATCACGTTTGCACCATCTCCCCAATTACACTCCCGCCGCATAGCCAACTTTTAGACTCATTACCACAGAAATATTTTTTGGCGAAAGACAGAGTGAAAGAGGGATTTCGGGTTAGCAGAAACAGCAGTTTCCATTGTGGTATGAGGCAGTTTTTTCCATTAGTGTGAAATAACCACCCCGACATTAACTTTTTAGCCCCCAAAATCCTTCAACCGAACGGCGGCGCCGAAATCTCCGCAGGCTATAATCCAAAACATTATGTCATTTTATTCGTTAAAATAAGATACATCTTCAGACAAATTTTCTTCTTGCGTGAGACGGTTCTGCACCAATATTTTAGACCTTCAGTTCAAATGAATCAATTGCCCAAGCCTCGCAAAAACAATATAGCCTAACTGTAAATGTAAAATACCCCCTCCCATGAATCTGATTCATGCTTACCTCCAACACAAACTAATTTATTATCAATGAATATGAATACAGTGGACAGAAGTAATGACCGATTTTTTTATGAAACCTCAAAAATTAAAGAATCCCAAACGCTGCAGGGGGAAATAATTCAACAGTGTGCAACAACAAATTTGATCTCAGTGTGCAGTGATTAAAGTTGAACGAATGAAAGTCATTTTTCAGACATTTAAAACTTTCCTCAGGCATTAAAAATGAAAACTTCTTTCATGGACCTTATCAATATTTCTTCAATTCCGCAAAAAGTCCTACGTTGATTCTTTAGAGGTCCCGGCGGAGGTGCAACATTCATATCTAATCCAACATATCCAGGCCAGATTAAGCACGTTTTCCTGAGAGAAGTGAGGCGCATTTTACCTGCGATCATCCGACTGATGGAGATGATGAATCCACAAAGTGATGTTGGCGCTTTCAGCACAATCCGCGTTTCAGAGTCAGTTACTTCATCGCCCAGTTCAATAGGCGACAGTCCGCTGAACACCTTTCACCATCAAGTCTGGGAGAAGACGGAGCCAGAACCGTCTGTTTGGACTGCACTTGATGCCCGAGAGGGAGGGAAAACGTCTGAACAAGATTTTCACTTGCACCAAAGAATTTCTTCTAGGGGAGGGACGGAGCAGTTGAACACATGAAGCCGTGCGGCGTGATGGACTGGATAAAGTGAACGTAATGCGCCTCACTACTTAAATTAATTAAATGTTGAATAAATCTTAATCTACAATCTCAAAGACCCGTTTATTCTCTTGATTTAAATGGGCTTTTCATTCAGTCCGTACGAAAATTAGTTCCACACTGGCCACAATAACGCTGCGTCTCCCCAGGGCAGCCCACTGGTCTCCGTTTGGTGATGTGGGGGTCCATGCGGTCATTCGACATTTATACATCACCGTGGCATGGGCATAAAGGCGAAAATCCAATAGAAAGCGGAGAATAGACGCCTCCAGCAACTTTGTATTGTGAACATCCTAGAGAAACCCATAAGCTTTACATGTATAGGGCGTTCTGACTGACTCAAGACTCGGAGCTTCCTTTCTTCCTATTTTTTCTTTCTTTCTTTCTTTCTTTCTTTCTCTGTCTGGCTGTCTGTCTGATGTTTGTCCCTTTTAGAGCAGATATTTTTCGTCTGCCGTTTCATTGCAGAATGAAACTCATTAAAGTTGTCAGTAGATTCCCAGCTGTAGCGTTACACATAAATTCTGTCTTGCAGTATATCTGCTAGTGTAACTATTTTGGGTTTTTTGCATCCTGGTAACAAAACCTGCTAATAGCAATGACAATGCATCTTACAAGGAAGCTGAACATTTGTGAGGCGCGTGACCTTCAGCTCACCCACACACTTAAACTCAGGATCCTGCTTTCAAACGCAATGGTATGAGCTCACGCTGCTGAACATTCTCCAATATATCATAGTGGAAATAACAAGAGAACAAAGATGATCTTTGAGTGATGAACACACCAATGATCATGGACGTAATTTTGATTTCAAAAGTGGGGGGGACATAGATTCGTCGCTATTTAAATATTTGGTTTTAACCGTAAAAACTGGGGGGGACCAAGGCCGGCTTTTGAAAAAGTGGGGGGGACATGTCCCCCCCGTCCCCCCCCAAAATTACGTCCGTGCCAATGATTGATAAATGGAGTGAGAAACTGACTGCCAATTGGTGCCTTGAGTAAATTAACTACCACTCTCATATGATGGATTGAATCATTAATCATCTTTTCATCATTTAACATCATCGCTTTCTGCTGTTGAGGACTATTTTGGAGTTTGATTAGTTATTTTCCATTCTGGTATAGGAAATAGCCTGTAGTGCAATACATCAGTACCTTCATGAACTGAAGATGGAGTAAAAGTAAATAAATAGTCACGGTCACGGCTCCGGACCCTTCCCTGTGGGCGTGTCGTTGTGTCGTCTGCGTGCAGTTATGTCCATGTTTGTACTTCCGTGGGTGTGTGTAGTTTGTGAGCATGTTCATAGTCGCACCTGTGCCTTGTCTCGAGATCACGAGGGTGTGTGTTATTCACCTATTTAATGTGCGTTCGCGCAGTGTCTTGTGCTCGTCTTTGTCTAAAGTTTCGTGCCTGTGTGAGAGTGTCTGTTTACGCTTGCCCTCCGCACTGAGCTTATACGTGTGTTTGTTGTAATTAAACGTTTCATGTTGCACTGTTGGACGCTCGTCGTGCCTCCTCCTTCCAGCGTCACAGAAAGACGAGCCGTAGGATGCCAGGGTACACTTCTGCTCGGAAGAAGGAGAAGAAGGCTAAGCGCCGTCACGCCTCTTCCCCACGAAGAGCAGGAGCCAGATGTGGAGATGCAGCAGGACCCAGTATGTGCGAGCCTGCTGCGTCAAGCTCAGGCAGCCAACACTGCGTCGGATGCAAAGTGCTTCCGGCTGGCCGCTGAGAGAGTGTGGAGCGAGAGGCGCAGCGCTTCGCCCCCGGTATTCCCTGAAGAGGAGTCCAATGCGCCTATTGTGGTGGGTGTCGGTGCCTTCGCCTCTGACCCCGGGAGCGGCAAGTCTGGAGAGTTCGGGAGCGGCAAGTCTGGAGAGGAAGAGAGTCCCCCCCCCCCCTCCGTTCATTCGGAGGAAAAGAGCAAGGGCGGGCCAGCTGCTTCCCCTCCGTTTCCGCAGCGTCAGAAGAGGAGAGGGTCAGCCCCCCGACGTCGGTATGCTCGGAACCGACGGTGTATGACGGGGAGGGCGACGAGGAGACCAGCTCTATTCCGTCCATCCACTCAACCCCCACCGAGCGCCACGGTGCGGACGAAGACGTCAGCCCTCCCCCTTCCATCTTCTCGTCCCCCACCGAGTATTACGGGGAGGGGGGGGAAGTCAGCCGCCCTCCGTCCGTTTGTTCATCGCCCTCGGAGGGCGACAACGAGAGCGAGAAGGAGGACAGCGCCTCTGGGTGTTCGGGGGACACCGTTCACTCCGGGAAGGAGGTTCCTCGGTCCCCTTCAGCGGTGAGCAGCATGGACCGTTCCCGCTGCACGACCGCGGAGGAACCGATGTCCGTGGGGCGGAGCGTACCGGAGCCGGAGGAGGAGATGAAGATGTCGAGGGGTGAAGTGCCGGTAACTCCGGGAGCGCGAGAGGGTCTCGGCGTAGCCAGAGGTCCGAGGTGGGGGTTTGGCGCACCCTTGGAGACGCCGCGGATGCTCGTCAGCGCGCGGCGCGGAGTTCGGCCTCCGGGAGCGTTCAAAAAGGCGGCCGAAGCTCTCTGAGGGAGGCCACCGGGCGCACGGCCGAGGGGAAAACCAAGCAGCGCAACGCGCGCTCGGAGTGCGGCTCCGAGGACCGGAGAGACTCCGCCGCCTGTTCCGCCTGCCTCGCCGGCGTCCCCAGGATGGGTCGCTCCACTGCTAGCGCTGTGGCAGGCAGCCAGAATGTTATCGTGGCTGCCTGTACCTGTTTGTCTGTCTATTCCTGTGTTTCTCCCAAACCCCCTTTTCCCTCTTGTGCCCTTTGAATGTACCAGTGTGTGTGTGAACGTGCCCATGTTTCCCCTGTCTTCCCAGGGAGGGTGTACTAGAGCTGTTCGAGGCGGTTCCCGCCATCGGGGGAGACGGCTCTCGGAGGCTCGTGATCCTGGTGGCTCCGGACCTGCCCGTAGGTGTTGGTTCGGGGCTTTCCAGCTGCGCGGGACGCTCCGGGAGTAGCGAGTCCCTGGTGGCGGGCTTTGTCACGGTGACAGCTCCGGACCCTTCCCTGTGGGCGTGTCGTTGTGTCGTCAGCGTGCAGTTATGTCCATGTTTGTACTTCCGTGGGTGTGGGTAGTTTGTGAGCGTGTTCGTAGTCGCACCTGTGCCTTGTCTCGAGATCACGAGGGTATGTGTTATTCACCTATTTAATGTGCGTTCGCGCAGTGTCTTGTGCTCGTCTTTGTCTAAAGTTTCGTGCCTGTGTGAGAGTGTCTGTTTACGCTTGCCCTCTGCACAGAGCTTATACGTGTGTTTGTTGTTATTAAACGTTTCATGTTGCCAGTGATGTCAGTAACTTTACTAAGTAACGCGTTACTCTAATCTTACCACTTTTTTCGGTAACGAGTAATATAACGCGCTACTATTTCCAGTCCAGTAATCAGATTAAAGTTACTTACCCAAATAACTGTGCGTTACTATTTTTATTTTCCCTAGTAAAAATATATATTTTTGCTTTCTTCTTGGCTCAGTTCTACTTTTGCGTCTGACCTTAGCACTCGACTCCGCACGCTGCGCGCGACCCTGTGAGAGCGCGAGCGCGTTTTACAAGTCATTTTTTGCAGTGTCCTCCCATAACGATGTGTGGTAGTATAAAGAAACACCCCTCAAAAACAGGGGAAGGAACATTTACCGGAAGAATTTTAATGTTGCACCGTGTTCCACGTTTGAAAAGTGCTGGAATTTTGACTAACGTCGCCTACTTTAAAATGCTTGAAATTGTAATGGTATTTCCTTTCACAAGCTGTCTGACTGAACAGGGGTGGGTTTCCCGAAACGTTCCTACGAACGTATCGGGAAACCCACCCCAGTTCGCTTGTATTACGTTTACAAATAAATTTACAAATAATACTGCGCAGCTACACAAACGTAATGTCAGGAGATACTGTTGCGACACGGCGAGTCTCGCCCTTTAAGTGACACGGGGGGGGCACTGCGCGCGCCAGGGTTGCGTTATCAATAAAGTTTCCCTCCTCGGGATTTTTGGATTAAGCAGTTTCTGCCTCGGTTACTGAACCTGCTTCAATACATTGTTACTGTTAATAATGCACTTCCAATAAAGTGAGTATTGGAAAAAATTATTTTGCTGCTGAATGTAACTACTAAAGTAACTTGTAATCTAACGTAGTTACTTTTAAAATCAAGTAGGCCTAATATGTAACGTAACTAAGTTACTTTTAAAAGGAGTAATCAGTAATCAGTAATCAGTAATCGGATTACTTTCTCAAGGTAACTTAGCCATCACTGCATGTTGCACTGTTGGACGCTTGTCGTGCCTCCTCCTTCCAGCATCACATAAATAAATAATAAAGGAATAAAAACTGGTGTGAAAAAATATATTAAATTGCCCATTATTAACAGAGTTAGAATTGATTTCTGCCCATTATTAACAGTTATAAGTGATCTCGGCCCATTATTAACAGGGTTATAAGTGATTTCTGCGCATTATTAACAGACTTATGTCACGGTACGGTCGCCTCCGTCCACAGCGGCAGTTGTTGTTGTTGTTGCTGTGGTGTTCGTACCTCAGGTGGGCGGAGCCCGCGATCCGTCTCACCTGAGGGTCGTTTGTCTAAATATATCTTGTCTTTGTAACAGTTGACCGCTGGTCATTATATCCTTCATTTTGATCAGTTTGTGCACTATTTCTATTAAACCATACATTTTCCCAGAAACTTGGCGTGATCGCTTCCTTTTTGTTTCGCTCACCTTGCCCGTCACAAGTTAGAAGTGATCTCATTATTTCTGCATCTATGGTCCACTGTCCCACACACACCAACTGAAACTCCAGAGCTGTCTCTACATCGTGTGCTTATTCTGTATGAGAGTTCTGTCATGGGTGGATGTGTGTGTGCTTATTCTGTATGAGAGTTCTGTCATGGGTGGATGTGTGTGTGCTTATTCTGTATGAGAGTTCTGTCATGGGTGGATGTGTGTGTGCTTATTCTGTATGAGAGTTCTGTCATGGGTGGATGTGTGTATGCTTATTCTGTATGAGAGTTATGTCATGGGTGGATGTGTGTGTGCTTATTCTGTATGAGAGTTCTGTCATGGGTGGATGTGTGTGTGCTTATTCTGTATGAGAGTTCTGTCATGGGTGGATGTGTGTGTGCTTATTCTGTATGAGAGTTCTGTCATGGGTGGATGTGTGTGTGCTTATTCTGTATGAGAGTTCTGTCATGGGTGGATGTGTGTATGCTTATTCTGTATGAGAGTTCTGTCATGGGTGGATGTGTGTGTGCTTATTCTGTATGAGAGTTCTGTCATGGGTGGATGTGTGTGTGCTTATTCTGTATGAGAGTTCTGTCATGGGTGGATGTGTGTGTGCTTATTCTGTATGAGAGTTCTGTCATGGGTGGATGCGTGTGTGCTTATTCTGTATGAGAGTTCTGTCATGGGTGGATGCGTGTGTGCTTATTCTGTATGAGAGTTCTGTCATGGGTGGATGTGTGTGTGCTTATTCTGTATGAGAGTTCTGTCATGGGTGGATGCGTGTGTGCTTATTCTGTATGAGAGTTCTGTCATGGGTGGATGTGTGTGTGCTTATTCTGTATGAGAGTTCTGTCATGGGTGGATGCGTGTGTGCTTATTCTGTATGAGAGTTCTGTCATGGGTGGATGTGTGTGTGCTTATTCTGTATGAGAGTTCTGTCATGGGTGGATGCGTGTGTGCTTATTCTGTATGAGAGTTCTGTCATGGGTGGATGCGTGTGTGCTTATTCTGTATGAGAGTTCTGTCATGGGTGGATGTGTGTGTGCTTATTCTGTATGAGAGTTCTGTCATGGGTGGATGCGTGTGTGCTTATTCTGTATGAGAGTTCTGTCATGGGTGGATGTGTGTGGAAACACTGCAGGTGTCACTCCAACCCTCCACCTCTCTTCTTAACATACTGCATCCTCAGACCTTTGCCTATTAGTATTCGCAATGACATGGGCTGAAAAGGGTGAGGGTGAGTGTGAGTGTGAGGGTGAGGGTGAGGGTGAGGATGAGTGTGAGGATGAAGGTGATGATGAGTGTGAGGGTGAGTGTGAGTGTGAGTGTAAGAGTGAGGGTGAGGGTGAGGGTGAGTGTGAGTGTGAGGTTGAGGGTGAGTGTGAGGGTGAGTGTGAGGATGAGTGTGAGGGTGAGTGTGAGGATGAAGGTGAGGGTGAGGATGAGGGTGAGTGTAAGGGTGAGTGTGAGTGTGAGGGTGAGTGTGAGGGTGAGTGTGAGTGTGAGTGTGAGGGTGAGTGTGAGTGTGAGTGTAAGGGTGAGGGTGAGGGTGAGGATGAGTGTGAGTGTGAGGTTGAGGGTGAGTGGGAGGTTGAGGGTGAGGATTAGTGAGGGTGAGTGTGAGGGTGAAGGTGAGGGTGAAGGTGAGGGTGAGGATGAGGGTGAGTGTAAGGGTGAGGGTGAGTGTGAGGGTGAGTGTGAGGGTGAGGATGAGTGTGAGGATGAGGGTGAGGATGAGGGTGAGTGTGAGTGTGAGGGTGAGGATGAGTGTAAGGGTGAGTGTGAGTGTGAGTTCGAGTGTGAGTGTGAGGGTGAGTGTGAGGGTTAGGGTGAGGGTGAGGGTGAGTGTGAGGGTGAGTGTGAGGGTGAGTGTGAGGGTGAGTGTGAGGGTGAGGATGAGTGTGAGGGTGAGTGTGAGGGTGAGTGTGAGTGTGAGGATGAGTGTGAGGGTGAGGGTGAGGGTGATGGTGAGGGTGAGGGTGAGTGTGAGGGTGAGGTGGGCATGTGGCCTGTTTGGAACCCTGTTAAGGGGTTAAAGGTTAGTGGCACAAGGCCTCTCTTTACATGCCGTGTCCTGGTAAAGAGACTGGGCCGTGTTCATTGGTGTTCGGCGGTTGTCGTCACTGAACGTTCGCTGATGTTCGTGGTTATGGTTCAGGGCGTGTCATATGCACAGAGGGATCTTTGTGTGGGGGAGCACCCTCTCAGGAAGTCAGTCCTTCATGTCCAGGGCTGTGTGCGGCTGAGCTGTTTGATTTGGCACAAGAAAACACTGTTCTCCAAATGTGACCTGCCTGTGTGATGTTAGCGCACTTGGTTTGCACGGGTCCTTGGGCTTGGTTATCCTCCACGCCCTGAGATACACCGTGAGGCAGTCACAGGAACACCTACCGCACTGGCTTCTGATTATGACCTTCCAATGAATTCTACAAAAGTGTAGCCATTTAGAAAGCAACTTCAACTATCTCCTGTGTACTGTACTAACTACAGTGCTGACTGGTACTATAACGTTCCCTACTCAAACATGCAAGTCATGTATCATATCTGAAATATTAAACAACTACAAAGAGTTATTCCAGTATATCATCACTGTTTGTGTGAATGCGCAGAGACAAAAATTATGTCTTGGACTTCTGAGGTGGAAGTAATAATCAATGTCTAGGGTTCCTGCACCATTACCACTTCCTAACAGACAGACAGAGAGTAAGACAGATTAAAAGAGAGAGTCTTTCTCTGTCAGCCTTTCTCTACGACATTGTTTTGCTGTCTTCATGTCGTCCTTAGAGCACACACTAACACGGCCCCATGTTCTTGTAGTCCAGCTCCCAAGTCCCCTGGCAGACAGTCTGAACTGGAATGTGTTTGCTGGACTCAGAAATAAGACAAAAATGGCGGCTGGATGGCTGGATGGCAGAAGACCTGGCTGGGAAGTGTCCTGGTCTCATATGATGTTCTAGAAATTTGCAATCCAGCTCATCTTAGAAATGGTGATGGCTAGGGCTGTGTTTATCAGATATTGTACTTTTCTCACAAGATTTTATTATAGCCAACAAACTTGTCTCATTTGTAATCATTTTTATGAATTCATTTCGAGATTGATTTGAAGGTGTGTAAGTCTTGGGCAAATAGACATTACAAGTATGTATCTAAGGTTTACTCTACACTTTCTCTCCTATATGTGAATAGATGTGATCAAATGAATATTGAATGGAAATGTTGTATTCATATGACTAATTCACATTCTCACTATTTCAAATACCATTTAATGATATTACATCATGTTCATAACTAATTAGGCTAATAACTAATTAGGCTTCATATCAATTGTATTGTGAATTAGTCTCAAAACATATCAAGCATCCCTCTGATCCCAATGTGGTGAACTCTGTGAGAAGATCTTAATAATAATAATAATAATAATAATAATAATAATATGTTTATTTTATATAGCGCCTTTCTCAAACCCAAGGTCGCTGTACACAAATGAAAGGGGAAACAAACAGGGCTTAGAAAGAGCGGAAATATTGAGAAAAGAGGAAAGTCTTGAGTTGAGTTTTGAAAGTAGAGAGAGAGTCAGAGGAGCGAATAGAGGGAGGTAACGAATTCCAGAGGGTGGGGGCAGCAACACTGAATGATCTGCCACCCATAGTAGATAGTCTGTGTCGTGGGACGGAGAGCAAACCTAGGTTAGAGGACCTGAGCTGACGTGATGAGGTATGAAGGTGGAGAAGGTTGGAGAGATAGGAGGGTGCAAGACCATGCAGAGATTTGAATGTTAGGAGTAGGATTTTATAGTGGATGCGTTCAGAGATAGGAAGCCAGTGTAACTGATGGAGGATAGGAGTGATGTGTGCAGATTTCTTTGTGGACATTAGAACTCTGGCTGCAGAATTTTGTATCTGTTGTAGGGGGCGAAGTGATTTAGCAGGTAGACCATAAAGCAGAGAGTTACAGTAATCTAGTCTGGAAGTGATAAATGCATGTACCAGGGTTTCGGCATCTTTTAGTGAAAGTAAGGGGCGGAGCCTGGCAATTTTGCGGAGATGGAAAAAAGCAGATTTACGGATAGAGTTTATGTGTGGGATGAAAGTGAGAGAGGAGTCGAATTAAACGCCAAGGTTACGCACAACAGAAGACTGGGCAACCTGGATATTATCAACAGATAGACTACAGTTGGAGAGGGCAGAGATGGCTGACTTGGTGCCGATGATCATGAACTCAGTTTTAGTAGGATTTAGTTTGAGGAAGTTATTGTTTAACCAGTGAGTTATCTCCTGAATGCAGGACAGCAGTGTGGTAGAAGGGAAAGAGTCAGAAGGGTGGAGATCCAGATACAGCTGTGTGTCATCCGCATAAAAGTGATAGTTGATGTTGAAGGAGTGAATAATGTTACCAAGAGGAAGAGGAAGAGGATCTTACCCCTCATGCCTCACCCCCACTCCCACCCCTCACCCCTCATGCCTCACCCCTCACCTCTCATACCTCACGCCTCACACCTCACCCCTCATGCCTCACACCTCACCCCTCACCCCTCATGCCTCACCCCTCACCTCTCACACCTCACTCCTCACGCCTCACGCCTCACGCCTCACCTCTCACACCTCACCCCTCACCCTTCACCCCTCACTCCTCACCCCTCACCCCTCAAGATAAGGTGCAGAAATATGATCTGATTCAGATTCTTTTCCTACCAGACTGATCAGCCTAGGTGTCTTTATGGAAGAGGCTGTAGAACAGGGCTAATCACTATATTGTTCCGCGGGTCAAATTTGATCTTTGACCTGTGGTCCGGGGTCGGGTGTGATGTGAACGGTGGGGAGGGAGAACATAAGTTGTTGTTTGTGGCGAACGTAAGTTGTTGAGCGGGGGGGGCGAGGGTGGCGAACGTAACACTTGTGACGGAGTGTTTTTTTTTTTTTCAATTGCGCTGAGATAAATGCTCCGGTTTAAAATTAATTCTCCCGTCTAAATTAAGAAATATTTTTAACAATTTATTCTGGGTCCGGATGGGATGGCATTTGGGTCCGTATCCAGTTTATCAGGAATGAGATTCCGGATCCGCCTGTTAGTGACCTCTGCTGTAGAACATAACATACGTAAAGGATCTGCTACTGTCACGTGACCACATTCTTCAAAAAGACACCAGCACCACATGCTCACATGTTACAAACACACACACACACACATACGCATAAGCACACACACACACACACACACACACACACACACACATATATATACGCACACTAACACACACACATATACACACACTAACACATACACACACACACACACACACACACACACTCACGCACGCATGCACACACACACACACACACACACATACACACACACCCACACACACAAACACACACACACACACACACACACACACACACACACACACACACACACACAGGATCGGAGGGCTTTGCATACATAAACAGCAAACATAAACCACACATAAATACTTTCTGAGAAAACCTGGCACACAAGATTTATTATTCTACTGCGCAAAGCTCCTGGACTCTTTAAAAAGCTCCTGGACTCTTTAAAAAGCTCCTTAGTAACGAGGGAAAGTTGAAGAGGGTGAAAATATTTACTCTTGGTGCGTTATGGTTTTACAGTCTCATTCCATCTCATCATATGTTGAGGTTTGTGCAGAAGTCTTTGGTATCAGCATGGACGAAATTTTGATTTCATAGGTGGGAGGGACACAAATGGCTTGAGAACTGGGGTGTGGGGGGGGGGGGGGTGTCAAACGTGGACTGGGGGGGGGGGGGGGATTGCTGCGCCTAAAGCGATCAATAACCAGAGCGAACTACTAATAGCGCTTGATTAGTCAAAAAAGTGGGGGGACATGGATTCGTCGGGGGGGGGGGGGGGGGGGGGGGGGGGGGGGTGTAATGTAAATTGTTACCGGGGCGGTGTATATATACAACCGTCATTGCAGATGGACTATTGTCTGTCATTCATCCACTACTTTTTAATGTCATGTGATCTACCCACATTCCTTTGCGATCAACCGGCACTTCCATGTAATGGGCACCCCTGTTCTACTGCAACCAAATTCGAAGCTGATGCAAAATGGTACACAATTTTCACTTCAACTTTAAAGCCAAATGTATTTAGTTGTATATTTACATTTACATTTACGGAATTTACCCTTTACAATTTACAAAATGCTTTGCATCTGATCACAGAATTCATCCTAGTAATAGTACGGATAGGCCAGAATTCAAGATATCATTGAGTCAGACTACTACTAAACTACAGGAGTCAATGTCATTACATAGTGTTTTACAAGTTAGACTTTTGCCAAGAAGCACAAATAACCATAGACAAACATACAATTTAAGAACACGGCAAGTGGTATCAGCTGAGTTAGTGCTCTGTTAAGAACTCAACAAACAGGTGGGTCTTCAGTCTATGCTTGAAGATAGCAATAGACTCTGCAGTCCGAACAGCTAATGGAAGATCGTTCCACCATCTTGGAGCCAGGACGAAGAATAGTCTGGAGCTTTGTCTTCCATGAGGCTTTAAGCATGGAGTTTCTAGTCGAGACAAGCTTGAGGTTCTGAGTGTTCGCTGTATGGATCGGCTTTTGACCATGGACATGATGTAGAGAGGGGCTAGTCCATTTTTGGCTTTGTAAGCAAGCATCAAGGTTTTATATCTGATGCATGCTGCTACTAGAAGCCAGTGAAGAGAGCGTAGCAAAGGAGTCACATGTGAGAACTTGGGGAGATTGAATACCAGTTGTGCTGCAGCATTCTGAATTAGTAGTAGAGGTCTGATGACCCGTAGAGGAAGACATGCAAGTAGAGAATTGCAGTAGTCCAGCTTACAGATGACTAGAGACTGCACAAGCACTTGAGTAGCTTCCTGTGAAAGGAAGGGTCGTATTCTCCGTATGTTGCAGAGGAGAAATCTGCAGGATCTGGACAGTTTTGAAACATGCGTTGAGAAGGACATCTGGTTGTCCAACGTTACACTCAGGGTCCGAACAGATTCTGATGGTGTTAACAAGATGTTCTCAAAGAAAACTGTGTGGTCATTGTGTGGGCTTGGGGTTCCTGGAATGTACAGAAGCTCAGTTTTGCTAGGGTTGAGCTTCAAGTGGTGAGCAGTCATCCATGAAGCAATATCTGCCAAGCATGCCGAGATATGCCTAGAAACCTGGGTGTCAGAATGAGGGAAGGAAAGAATTAGTTGTGTGTCATCAGCATAGCAATGATAAGAGAAACCATGAGACGAAATAATATCACCAAGGGAACGAGTATATAAAGAGAAGAGAAAAGGGCCTAGGACTGAGCCTTGGGGGACTCCAGTGGAAAGTTTACATGCAATCTTCTCTTCAAAGAAGATCACAAAATCCTCAGGAGTGAGAGAGGATGGAGGAGGGGGTGAGGGAGGGTTAAGGAGTGAGAGAGGATGGAGGAGGGGGTGAGGGAGGGTTAAGGAGTGAGAGAGGATGGAGGAGGGGGTGAGGGAGGGTTAAGGAGTGAGAGAGGATGGAGGAGGGGTGAGGGAGGGTTAAGGAGTGAGAGAGGATGGAGGAGAGGGTGAGGGAGGGTTAAGGAGTGAGAGAGGATGGAGGAGGGGGTGAGGGAGGGTTAAGGAGTGAGAGAGGATGGAGGAGGGGTGAGGGAGGGTTAAGGAGTGAGAGAGGATGGAGGAGAGGGTGAGGGAGGGTTAAGGAGTGAGAGAGGATGGAGGAGGGGGTGAGGGAGGGTTAAGGAGTGAGAGAGGATGGAGGAGGGGGTGAGGGAGGGTTAAGGAGTGAGAGAGGATGGAGGAGGGGGTGAGGGAGGGTTAAGGAGTGAGAGAGGATGGAGGAGGGGGTGAGGGAGGGTTAAGGAGTGAGAGAGGATGGAGGAGGGGGTGAGGGAGGGTTAAGGAGTGAGAGAGGATGGAGGAGGGGGTGAGGGAGGGTTAAGGAGTGAGAGAGGATGGAGGAGGGGGTGAGGGAGGGTTAAGGAGTGAGAGAGGATGGAGGAGGGGGTGAGGGAGGGTTAAGGAGTGAGAGAGGATGGAGGAGGGGGTGAGGGAGGGTTAAGGAGTGAGAGAGGATGGAGGAGGGGTGAGGGAGGGATAAGGAGAGAGAGGATGGAGGAGGGGGTGAGGGAGGGTTAAGGAATGAGAGAGGATGGAGGAGGGGGTGAGGGAGGGTTAAGGAGTGAGAGAGGATGGAGGAGGGGGTGAGGGAGGGTTAAGGAGTGAGAGAGGATGGAGGAGGGGGTGAGGGAGGGTTAAGGAGTGAGAGAGGATGGAGGAGGGGGTGAGGGAGGGTTAAGGAGAGAAGAAAAAATGCTGAACAGCTTGCGTGGATTGGATGCAGATGATTCAAATTCCTTTTTGTAGTAGGCTGACTTTGCTGATGTGACTTCCAGTGAGAACTTTGAAAGGAGAGATTGATATGAGTGGAGGTCTGAATCTAGGCGACTTCTCTTCCACCTCCTCTCTTAGATCTCTCCTGTGGCTGTGTAGCACTTGAGTTAGCCAGGGGGTGGATGGAACAGATCTCTTAAGCCTGGGGAAGAGTGGATACAGAAGATTGATGGATGAAGAGAGCATAGAGAGGAAAGTATCAGTAATTGTAATAAGGGCTTTTTCCCATGTTGCTCCAAAGCTTTGGAACACACTCCCCACACACATACGAACATTGCACTCTATTTCAGAATTCAAAACTGCTCTTAAAACTCATCTGTTCAAACTGGCTTTTTCACTTTAACAAATGTAATTTTATCTCTGTTGCTGTGTTAGAATTTTATATTTATTGTATGTTTTAATTTTGTTTCAATTTTGTAAGGTGACCTTGAGTGCCATGAAAGGCGCCAAACAAATAAAATTTATTATTATTATTATTATTATTAATTGTGTCCAGTGAGAGAGAAGACCGACAATACTGATGAGGAAGGGAGGACAAAATAGTCCAGCAAGGGTTGAGTGATTGATGGAGCACAAATTTGGGTAAAAGTAAGAAGAAAATGTGAGGGAAGTGTGAGTGGAGATGGCAGGGAGTGGAAAAGAAAAGGATGAAAGGTGATGGTCTGACAGGTGGAGTGGGGTGACTGTGATGACCGATGTTCCGGTGGCTCGTGTAAAGACCAGGTCCAGAATGTTGCCTGCTCTATGAGTCGCAGTGGATGGGTTGATGGCAAGGTCAAATGACGACAGCAATGGAAGGATGCAAGAAGAATGAAGTTTGTCGGATGGAAGGTTGAAGTCTCCAAGGAGAATGAGCGGGTTTGCTTCAATGGTGAATTGAAAAGTTCCAATCTGGTTTTAGGCCCCATCACAGTACTGAAACAGCATTAGTTAAAGCAGTGGTTCCCAAACTTTTTCTGCCGTGCCCCCCTTTAGTAGATGAGAATATTTTTGCGCCCCCCCCCCCCCCCCCTACACCCCCTCCCCCCATATTGACTAGGGATGCACCGATTCACGTTTTTCACTTCCGATACCGATTCAGATATCTGAGGCTTAGTATCGGCCGATACCGATCTGATAGAGTTAAACTGTGTTGAATCGAAAAAAATTTTAAACACAGACATACTGAATTACAAGTTTATTGAAAACTCTGCACCAGTATAGCACACTTAAACACACATATAAATATGTAAAAACAACACAACTTGCATTTCTTCAGTCAGTGCAATTATGAATATAACATTGAATGTAAAATAAATAATACCAAAGAACCTGAAACTTACAAAAACAATAGGTTCACAACTTTGGTCAAACATGAAAAAAATAAACTGCAAGAAACCTTTTAAATGATTCAAGAATTCTAAATATAATAAAAAATAAATAAGGAGATGAAATAAGAGAAACAGCAATACATATGTGGCTAGTTTGCAAGCGCAGACATTACGCAGAGCACAAAGCATTTAACGGCCAGAAATATGTGTACTGTCTCTTTAAGGGAGCGAGTTGAGCACGCGTACGGAATATTGTTGTTTTTTTAGCTTTCTGCCGTAGACCGACTGAGACCACTGCTCTTTATTTTATTTCTGTAAGTAACGCATTCAATGAGCTTTAGACAACTCACCAGTTCATGTATGAACAGTCAAGTAGTGCTGGAGCCCAGGTTTATTTTGGTCAACCAGCAAATAAACGGACTAAGTGGAATAGCACCAGCGCGAGTACGAGTCAGTGATTCACCTCTCCTCTTAATATTGACACATGTGCACGTTTTACTTCAATCAATCAATCAATCAAATTTTATTTATATAGCGCTTTTTACAAGTTGTTGTCACAAAGCAGCTTTACAAGTGCCGAGTCCTAGCCCCCAGTGAGCAAGCCAAGGGCGACACTTACAAGCTCCGCGCCCCCCCTGCAATAGCTCCGCGCCCCACCTAGGGGGCACGTCCCCCACTATGGGAACCACTGAGTTAAAGTAACAAATGATCTCCTCCTTGCTTCAGATCAAGGCTATGTATCACTGTTAGTGCTTCTTGATCTTAGTGCAGCTTTCGACACAATTGATCATAGGATCTTGCTAGAAAGGTTAGAATGCTGGGTTGGAGTCTCAGGCACAGCCCTTTCATGGTTTTATTCTTACTTAACAAATCGCTATCAGTTTGTAGAGCTCAATAATATTCCATCCAAACATACAAAAGTTAAATATGGGGTCCCGCAAGGCTCCATTTTAGGACCACTATTATTTACATTATATATGCTACCATTGGGCACAGTTATAAACAAACATGATGTCAATTTTTACTGCTATGCAGATGACACTCAACTTTACATATCAGCCAAACCTGATGACAAACTCAGTTTAAGAAAAATTGAGGCCTGTGTAAGAGATTTAAATGCTGGATGTTTCTAAACTTCCTCCAACTTAATGAGGACAAAACAGAAGTTCTCCTCCTGGGCCTTAAGGCCTCAAAACAGAAAATTCCAGATCTAATGCTTAATCTCGCAGACTACCCCATTACACCTGGCACAGTAGCCAAAAACCTAGGCGTCATACTCGACTCTGACCTATCATTTGATAAATACATAGATAATACTACTAGGATAGCTTTTCTACATCTCCGCAACATTGCTAAGTTAAGAAATGCATTATCACAGGATGATGCGGAAAAATTGGTGCACGCTTTTGTTAGCTCCAGATTAGACTACTGTAACTCATTACTGTCAGGATGTTCAAATAGGAATTTAAATAAACTTCAAATAGTTCAAAATGCCGCAGCCAGGGTTCTGACCAGAACTAGAAAATTTCAGCATATCAGTCCAGTCCTATCAGCCCTGCATTGGCTCCCAGGTAAATTCCGTATTGACTTTAAAATTCTTTTATTAACTTATAAAGCATTGCATGGGCTTGCTCCTGAATACCTTCAGGAACTTATTTCCTATTATGAACCCCCACGTCCACTAAGATCACAGGGTGCTGGTCTTTTATTAGTTCGAAAAAATTAACAAGGTAACAGCAGGGGGAAGAGCCTTTTCTTATAAGGCCCCCCAGCTTTGGAATAATCTTCCTAAATGCGTCCGGGACTCTGACACAGTCACAATCTTTAAGTCTAGGTTGAAAACCCACTTATTTAGTTTAGCGTTTGATAATTAATATCCCCCCTTAGATAAAGGTACAGATCCAGGGGTTCACAGGCGAAGGGTTTTATGTTAGACTGGGGCGCTGGTGCTGTCATCCTGTCACTTCTCGTGGTCACTCAAGTTTGTTGTCAGTGCAGGGGACGGATGCCATTGTCTCAGAATGCCCCCAAGCCTATGTTACCTCCTGGTTGAGCCTTTTTTAGCTAGGCTGTAATAATTTAACTTAATGCTGGAGTTGCTGCCACACTCCAGAAATGTTTATAATTTCACCTGTCCTGTGTATGTCCTCATACAGAGCTAATTTTCCCTGTTTCATTTCTCCACATGGCTGCCTGCCTGCTTGAGGAATAATGAGATGAGGAGACCAGCGATCCATCCTGGGCCAGCCACCTTCTGCCTAACCGGATGCCTACACCATGATGGACATTATTACATATTTTTCCTTTTCTTTCTCCTCTTTCTGTCTAAATTGTTGTTGTCATGGTGACCGGTGTCAGCCAGAGGAGGATGGGTTCCCCCCCTGAGTCTTGGTTCCTCTCAAGGTTTCTTCCTCATGCAAAAAACTAGTGAGTTTTTCCTTGCCACTGTCGCCTTTGGCTTGCTCACTGGGGGCTAGGACTTGGCACTTGTAAAGCTGCTTTGTGAAAACAACTTGTAAAAAGCGCTATATAAATAAAATTTGATTTGATTTGATTTTATTTGATTAAGTAGCTGTCACGTTGAGGACCCCGGCCCCTCCCTTTTGGGCGTGTGTTTACGTAGTCTACGTGCATCGTCTGCGTCTGTGGATATTCCGTGGTTATGGTTATGTCATGTGATAATCCGTCTCACCTGTGAATCGTCTCGTAATCACATGGGGTTAATGTGGTTTGTCTATTTAATGTGCGCTCGCGCAGTGTCCTGTGCTCGTCGTTGTCTATAGTCTGCACGTTGTGTGCCTGTGAATGTTTTCTGTGCGCCGTTGCGCAATATTCGTAAATAAAAACCGTGTCGTTTGGATCGGAGACCTGGACTCGTGTCTCGTCCTTGCTCCAGCACCCCAGCGTCACAGAACGACGAGCCGACCAGAGACACCCGAACATGCCAGGCTACAAGACCAAGCCGAAGAAGGGCAAAAAGCCCTGCAAACGGCATCACCGTGCCTCTCCCTCCCCTCCGCGCCATGAAGCCACGCCGACGTTAGAGGAGATGGAGACGGACCCGGCGTGTGCCTTCCAGCTGGCTGCGGCTCGGGACTGCGAGCGCGACAACCCCGAGCTGGCGGAGATGATCCGCGAGGGCGCGGCCAGGACATGGAGGATGAGGCGAGACCCCCCTCCGTCCCGCGCCCTCTCGCCTCTGAGGGTAGGCTCATGTGTGGTCGGCGCCACCGCGTCTACCCCAGAGGAGGAGTTTGGGGCAGAGGACTCGGAGGAAGAGGTCTACCCTCCGCCTGAGGACTCCGCCTCCACAGTGGACTACGGTGAGGGAGAGGATGAGGAAGACTACCCCCCTTCTATAGGCGACGCCTCCACCGTGGACTACGGTGGAGAGGAGGAGGAAGAGGAATACCCTCCGTCAGAGGACTCCGCCTCCACCGTGGACTACGGTGGAGGGGACGGAGAGGAATACCCTCAGTCAGAGGACTCCGCCTCTACCGTGGACTACGGTAGGGAGGAGGCGGAGTCGGAGGAAGAATCAGAGGATGAGGATTACCTCCCTCCGCCCGTGTGCTCCTCTCGCACCGCAGAGAAGGGTGAGGAGGAGGAGGGCTCCTACACTACGGAGGAAGAGAGCCCTCCCCCCTCAGAGAGGTCTGCGGAGACCGTAAGAGGGAAGCGGACGCCCTCTTCCGCTCGCTCCAGAGACAGTGCTATGGACTGCTCCCGGGGTGGCAGCCCGGAGCAGCCCATGGAGTGGAGTCGGGGAGGAGAGGAGGAGGAAGAAATGGAGATCGAGGGGGACCACTCACACGGCCCGTTCGGTCAGTCCGTCAGCCGCGCTGCCCCTGGCACGTCAGCCCGCCACGCTGCCCCTGGCACGTCGGCCCGCCGCGCTGCCCCTGGCACGTCAGCCCGCCGCGCTGCCCCTGGCACGTCAGCCCGCCGCGCTGCACCTGGCGGAGAGTCCGCAGCAAAGGCAGGAGGAGCACCGCCTACCGCAGCGCCTGCAGCACCAGCAGCTCCGGACCTCTCTCCCCTGCTCGCTCTCCTCCTGGCGCGAAGCCTGGCGCCTGTTATGTGTTTGTCTGTGCCAGTGTTTGTCAGTCTTCCCCTGTGTGTACCAAACCCGTTTTTCCCTCTTGTGCCACTGTGTGTGAACGTGCCTGTGTGTGTGTTTGTGAACGTGCCGTTTAATGTGTTTAACGTTTTTTCCCCCGTCTTCCCAGGGAGGGTGTGCTAGGCGATTCGTGATGGACGCTTCGCCAAGGGCAGTCACCTCCCAGACGCAGGACTGAGCGCGTCGGATCCGCCCATCGTGCGTCGGATCCGCCCATCGTCGTGGGTTCGGGGCACTCGGTCCTGTTGGCACCCCGGGACGGGTAGTGCCCTTGGAGGGGGCGTCTGTCACGTTGAGGACCCCGGCCCCTCCCTTTTGGGCGTGTGTTTACGTAGTCTACGTGCATCGTCTGCGTCTGTGGATATTCCGTGGTTATGGTTATGTCATGTGATAATCCGTCTCACCTGTGAATCGTCTCGTAATCACATGGGGTTAATGTGGTTTGTCTATTTAATGTGCGCTCGCGCAGTGTCCTGTGCTCGTCGTTGTCTATAGTCTGCACGTTGTGTGCCTGTGAATGTTTTCTGTGCGCCGTTGCGCAATATTCGTAAATAAAAACCGTGTCGTTTGGATCGGAGACCTGGACTCGTGTCTCGTCCTTGCTCCAGCACCCCAGCGTCACAGTAGCAGTGATGTCAATAACTCTAATCTTACAACTTTTTTCGGTAATGAGTAATATAACGCGCTACTATTTCCAGTCCAGTAATAAGATTAAAGTTACTTATCCAAGTAACTGTGCGTTACTATTTTTTTTTTCCCTAGTAAAAAAAATATATTTTTAAAATGCTTGAAATTGTAATGGTATTTCGTTTCACAAGCTGTCTGACTGAATAGTTTGCTTGTATTATGTTTACAAAAAAATTTACAAATTTATTTTGCTACACAAACGTAATATCAGGAGATACTGTAGCGACTACTACTCCTCAAGGCAAATTCCCTAAAGAAACAGACACTTGGCCACTCAAGGTGTCTTAGCCCTTTAAGTGATACTGGGGGGCGGCGCCCCAGCGTGCCAGGGTTGCGTTATCAATTGTCACGGTGAGGCGGCCCCCTACCGGCCGTCTCTGTCCACAGCGGCTGTTGTTGTTATTGTCTGGTGACGTCATGTGCGTCCCTCAGGTGGGCGGAGCCCGTGATCCGTCTCACCTGAGGGTCGTTTGTTTGCCTATATATGTCTTGTCTTTGTACCAGTTGACCGCTGGTCATTATATCCTTAATTTGGATCTATTGCACGGGTTTTAGGTTTGCACACTTTATATTAAACCATCCTTTTTCCCTGAGACTTGGCGTGATCACTTCCTTTTTGTTGCTCACACCTGCCTGTCACATCAATAAAGTTTCCCTCCTCGGGATTTTTGGATTAAGCAATTTCTGCCTCGGTTACCGAATCTGCTTCAATACATTGTTACTGTTAAAATGCACTTCCAATAAAGTGAGCATTGGAAAAATTAATTTTGCTGCTGAATGTAACTACTAAAGTAACTTGTAATCTAACGTAGTTACTTTTAAAATCAAGTAATCAGTAACGTATTTAAGTTACTTTAAAAAGGAGTAATCAGTAGTTAGTAATCGGATTACTTTTTCAAGGTAACTAAGCCATCACTGTTAAGGAGGGTATCAAGTTCGTCAATGAAGTTCTCAAGGGAACCTGGAGGGCGATAAATCACAATGATGTGAAGAATAGTGGGGTGAAACGCCACTCTGGAGATAGAAGTAGACCTGTGCCACCTCCCCTTCCAAGGCATCATGGGGAATGGGTGAATGAGAAGGCAGAGGACAGAGCAGCCGGAGTTGCAGAGTTCTCTGAAGTGATCCAGGTTTCGGTCAGAGCCAAGAAGTGTAGTGAGTGGAGGGATGCAAGAGCTGAGATGAAGTCAGCCTTCTGGACAGCAGATTGGCAATTCCAGAGTCCTCCAGTCACTGTGATTGGAGTTTGTGGTGAACATTGTGGGTAAATTTGGTTCTTGGTGTTGTGATGGCTATGATGGTATCTATGAGCTCTGTGGGACACATACACAGGAATTGGCAGACACATTAGAACAAGCTTTATGAATACTAGTAGGGAAAGAAAATGGCAGAATAAGTTGACACTATATAAGCAAGAATAAGCAAGGAGCACAGAATCACTGACTGAGGTCAGAAGCTACTGCATACCGCTACAGATATACCGCATATCTGGTATTGATTTGTTTATTGATAAGTGTTTGTCCATTGAGTTGTTTTATTTTAGTTAACGTATAATAATGTCCAGATTAATGTTTTCAGAATCCTAGGGTTAGTTATATAAGTGATATATTCTACATATGCCAGTCACAGTGAGCTGCTCCCAGAACCTGCTCCCAGTCTGTCTCCTACTAACACACCCCACACACCTGCACCTTATTCTTTCTCTTGATCTCTGTCAGCGTTTAAAGCAGTGCTGCTTGTTAAAGTCTTGCCTGGGTGGGAGGGAGAGTATTGTTACTTATTTACTTTATGGAAAATTAAGATGCCTTATATTTTCCTAGACTGATAGAAAGATTCTAGACTTTTCCATTCTTCTACTTTTTATTGCCGTGTCTGTCTGCAGTGTTCCATTACACTTTGGGGGGAGGAGGAGGGTGGTGGTGGTGGTGGTGGTGGTGGATGAGCACATTTGCTGTAGGCCTGGTTTCTCAGCAACATTAAACATTCTCAGACATTTTGGATTGAGTTGTCAACTCTGCTTATCTGGTGTAAATCATGGTCTGGTGGTTAGGGAACTGGTCTTGTGACCGGAGGGTCATGGGTTCGATTCCCAGGCTTGAGGCCATGACTGAGGTGCCCTTGAGCAAGGCACCTAACCCCAACTGCTCCCCGGGCTAAGGCTGCCCACCGCTCTGGGCACGTGTGCACCACAGCCCCCTAGTAATCAGTGTGTGTGTGTTCTAACTGCACAGATGGGTAAAGGTGGAGGGCAAAAAATTGATTGTGGTGGGGGAAAAAAAATCACAATTGACAAATATGGCACGTTTTACAAATGTCTTCACAAATATCTCTCTGATGGAACTAATAGCCATCATTACAGCAGCAACTGCTGGATTTATTGACTGATTGAGCTTACAGTACAGATACAGGACTGCCCTCCTCTGGGCACAACACCCAAGCGTGTTTGCCCAGCATGGAGTGTTTTCTGTTCCCTCCACAGATTTATCTCTCTGCTCAGGTTAGGATTAGAGTTAGGGTTAGGGTTCGGGTTTTCAGGTATCTCGTCTCCATGGATAATTTTATGTCTGCAAAACAGACTCTCACACAACTCTTTATTCCTCAATATAGTACTCTCAAAAGCACAATACTTGTCACAGAGGTCCAAAGTGTATTATAGGCATTTCTACACAGTTGCTAAAAATGGATATTGGACGTGAGAAGGCACAAACCCTTAAGCTCATCCACAGCACCAAAACTGCTTATCTCAAGGCCAAACACAAACCACTGTAAAACCAGCTGTAAATCACAGCACAGCAAAATATTTCAGTGTTGAGCTCTCATTCACTAAGCATTGTGTGTAGCAGAGATGCGTACACTCACAAGGGTTTACTGAGGGCTTTTAAAACAGCTTTTTTTAAACAGATATGAATCTTGATGACAATTCATTTAAGAACCAGCTTTGTGACACATGCTTCTTTTAAAATTCATTAGTTGAAACAACTTTAGATAAAAGGACTCAGTGCTGACTGAGAATCTGAGAATTTGGTAAAATGTAGAGAGACAAACAAAAATCCAAGACCAGGAATATTTCATCTTTTTTCTGTCAAAACTACTTTGTTCTACCAGTGAAGTAATGGAAATATGAAGTAGTCAAGAGCAACTATCAATATCATTCAAACACACCACAAAGTAATATACAACTACAACAAAGCCATTTAAAAATGTTTCATATTACTCTAGAACTACTGTAATATTCTTGTATGCACTACCTTTCATAATCTGCCTTTTGTTACCATAAGTGCTTTCATCCCAATTTTTAAAGATGGTGGCTTCTGATTGTTTAACTTATTTTTGGATGCCCATGTGTTCCTTCATATAACTCACACACAGGTGGTTGACCTTCGAGGGGCTACAGTCAGGCGCATGTGAACCCACAGATGAATTATCAGAGTCAGAGTGAAAAACTTTAAGTTTTCATTGCCTTTGGCTAGTTCTCCAAAATGTAAAGGGACTTATAAGAGTTCTTATTTTAAACCATTATTTTTTCTTCCTTTAGGAAATGCAAATAGACTGTATCAGATCCGGAAACATTTGTAAGTATTTTGTAATGTTGCCAGCACAGACTGAGCAAGAGTTGAGGTACTTGGCCAAACGTTTTTATTTCAAAACACAGAAAAGCAAAACGTTGGCAGTGCATCAGAAGACTGTCTCTGATATAATCACAAGCACTACTAATGAGGAGAGGAGGAAGGGGCGGAGCCTGCCAGTGACAGTGGGCGGAACAAGGTGTGTTTGTAGAAGTGGGCATGTCCCTCTTAGGCTGGGACAGGGCTCACTCTGTGACATGGGTTCATGTACAGTGACATGCTCACGTGTAGATGGCTGACTACATGCAGTTTAAAATGTTGATTGAAAGCAGTTTGAATTATGAAAAAGCCAAATATAGTCAAATAACCTTTATTTTTCTTTTTCTGACATCACCCACTAGGCTATGTGAATGTTAATCGAACTGTCTCTGATGTCTGATCACAAGTTTTAAATATGCATTTTCAAATTTACAAGTCAAACAAAGTGACTGAGCATAAAATGTGGAATCAAATGTTCCATTTAGGAGAAAAAAAAGACCATGACATCTAAAACATTTTCATTTCATCAAAACTGCTCAGTGAATCCATATTTCCCTCAATTCTAGAGCTAGGATTGGGGTTGGGGTTGGGTTTGGGTTGGTTTGGGTTGGTTTGGGTTGGGATTGGGGTTGGTTTAGGGTTGGGCTATGTGAAATGAATTAGCCAATAACAAAAAAGACTTTCTTGGTCTGTAACAACTCCAAAAGCATTTGACGGGCAAGCAGTCTAACAGCCATTGCAATTCAAAAGTTTGCTGGTTAAGCAAAAGTCAAGTTTAAAAAACAGGTTCAATGCTTTTCCATTTGGGAGAAAAAGAGAGACAGAGGTAATGAAAACGTTTTCATTCTGACATCACACACTGGGCTCAGTCAAACCCTAATTTCCTCAATTCTAGGGTTAGGGTTAGGTTTGGGTTATGATACATGACTGAGCCAATCATAAAAAAGACTTTCTTAGTCTTTAAAACATCCACAAACATTTGAAAGGCAATGATTTATGTTCTTCTGTGGGTTCAAGTGACATGCTCAAGCCCACCTGTCTGTAAATGGCTGACAGCATGCATTAAAGGGGGTTATGCATTAAAGGGGGTTCTGTATCAAAGGGGGTTCTGCATTAAAGGGGGTTCTTTATCAAAGTGGGTTCTGCATGTTTGTTTGACAATGAACACACAAAGTTTAGAGGCAAGGAAACAAAACCTTTTTATTCTTTCTATATCATCAGAATTGCAATAATGTTTTCCTCAGTTCTAGGGTTAAGAGACAATTGAAAGGCATGCTTTTAATCTGTGTAGTGATCAACCACACCAAAAACCAACCAATTTATCAGTTTTTGGCTGACTGCAAGCATCTTGTCATGCTTGGCTCCGCCCCCATGTGTCATGTCCTTGTTTCCGTGTTCCATGTGCTTTTGTTATCCTTTCTGTGTTCACGCCTCATCATTTGTAACTCCGCCCCTCGTTATTGGTTTCATGTGTGTCTGGTTCATTCACTTTGTTAGCCTGTGTATACCCAGTGTTCTCAGTTAGACTTGGCTGGTTATTATTATATACACTGGTCTGTGCTACTTTCTGGTTTGCACCAATCCCTGATCTGTTCGTGTTACGCTGTTCATTGTAAGAGTTTGTCCTGAAGTGCGTTATTTCTCCTGTCTCCGAAGTATTTGTGTTGGATTTGTGTCTGTTTCTGATGGCTCTCATAATGTGACCCTGGACTGTTTAAACGACAGTGAATATGGATTTTCCTATAATAAATTTCTATCTTCTCAGTACATGCCTGCACCTCACTATTGCTCTACAACACCCTCGTGTTACACATAAATCATAGTCAAGTCATGTATTTATATAGCGCTTTTTACAACAGCATTTTTCACAAAGCATGTTCACAGATGCATGATTTCAAGCCGCTGGCGACGCCAAACGTGACTGTGTCAAGGATAAACCGAACAAAGACACACAAGGCAGTCTCGTCTCCCTCTGGTCAACACTGGACACCACAACAGCAACAATATAAACAATAGAGAACAAAATAAATATAAGAACGTGTAAGCAACGGACGTCTGTTATGGATTGCTAGAAGTCCTTGTCTGTGTTTGATGAGTGCTGGTTTGTGTGAAATTCATCTGGTTCAGGAATGCCCCAGAATGAGCTGCCCAGGGCGGTGGAGATGTAGGTGGCTGGTGGAGGAGGGAGGAGCCACACTGGGGGTGGGGAATAGGGAGGGAATCAAGAAGTGGGAGGGGCCACAGCAGCTGTCAGCAAAAGTGTTCCTATACCTGTCATCACTCATACAATATATCCACCCATTTGATCCTCGATGTGGTGCAGTTTCTGGATTATTCCTTAGGCATTTCTATATTCCACACAACAGCACTGTTCATAGTAACCTGCTCATCGTACCACACCATTGCTGTTATGAGCCGTCCTAGCACTGGACACTGGAATAAAGTATCAGAGAACAGCAGATCATAGTTGTGCATATTCATAGATCAGTTTTTTCACACTGTCAGAGTCATCAGTGAATATGTGCTGTTGAAGTTGTCATAAAAGTATGCTGCTGTTTGCTCTGACCATGTTGACGATGGTCTCTTTCTGTTCTGGGGTGGATAACACAAGGTGTAGTTTACTTCTGTAAAATCATCATGTGAACATTTTATCAGCATAAAATGAAACGTTACTGTAAGTTACTATAACTACTGATGTGGTACTACACTACAGTAGTACAGTGGTATACAAAGTTCAGGTCTGAGTTCAGTGGTAAAGCATGGAGGATCTATTCTTATTTATTTTCATTTGGAAATGTACAGATGATGCTACAGTGTAGCAACACAGATTAGGTTGGACTACATGGTCAACCAAAGTGGCTTAGATATCATCCATTATTGTTGTTCATCCTCTTCCTCATTCTTGTCCTCCTCTTCATCATCTCTGTGCAGTATTGGACTCTGTTGTTGTACAAAACTAAACTTGTGACATCTTTATAGGGATCAGGCTGTGATTACTAAAGATTTGTAAAAATTATCTTGAAGTGTTCTTACCTGTGTTCTTACCTGTGACGACTGGGTTTGGATAATTCGGGTAAAAGGAAGACATGGTTTTCATTTTTCAATGTTGTGTCTGATGTAGGGAACTGTAATGTTTTGCAAAAAGTGTGTTTTAAAATTGCTAAGTGAGCATAAGGCAGAGAATGTGACTAAGGTTTAGTGCACCAATTAGTGGTTCCTGTGCTGTAAGTACCAGTTTCTGTGTCTTAGTGACAGCAAAAGATTGTACTGGTGTGTGCAGGTGTGTTTAAGTGCTCTTTCTCTGTTTGTGTGTCTACTGCATGTGTGCATGTTTACTTGTGCTGTATACTTGAATGTGTGTATGCATGTGAGCACGTGTGTGTGTGTGTGTGTGTGTGTGTGTGTGTGTTGCCTCAGGACCAGGTGGCTGCGCTGACTGTGCTAGATGAAGACCTGTAATCCTTAGTAATCAGGCTCCTTCCTCACTGTCTGTTTCCGGGGCTACTAGAACGGTAACTGCAGATCTCAGAACAGCCTGGGGTTTCTGCTACGATGGTGAAGGTAAACAGTTGTGTTGTAGCAGTAGATCCTTGATCCCTGATCATCAGATCGTCTCGTGCACTATCTGGGATGAAGGCAAGGTTTAGGAATTCCTGTGTTTAATTACAGGGTAGAGATCTGTGACCAGTTGGCAGATGTCTAAGTGTGTAATCAGACAGGGGAAGAGCAGTTATTATACTCCAAATATCACAGAATTATATTTGTATCAACAGGAAGTAAAACATTAGCTGTACTGCTGAAGAGATGTGTGTGTATATATATATATATATATATATATATATATATATATATAGATGTGTCTTAACTAAGTTTAAAAAGGACCTAAAAGACCTTTTGGTGAACTCTGTTCAACTTTGGTTTCTAGAGCTGTTCCTCCTCTGAGGTCCATTGTGGCCTCAATGGAAAATTTAAAAAATGTCCAGAACTTTCTTCACGATAATGGGGTTCGCTGAATGTGATTGCATTCTGTGTGTGAACCTGTATTCACTTATATGTGGCATCTTTAGCATTTTCTCATAAATATAATTCTTGAAGTATATACATTAAAGCTACTTTGTAATGTTTTGTGACATTTTTGTCATGCAAGGATGACAATATTATATGATTTTTATAAAAATGATATGAAAATCTAGTTTTCCTTTAACACACTATAAATCAACCACAATCTGACTGATTTGTTTCATGTGCAGTGTGTATGTTTTCCAGGCTACCAAGTCCATCTCAAGGTGTCTATGTGTGTGTGTGTGTGTGTGTGTGTGTGTGTGTGTGTGTGTGTGTGTGTGTGTGTGTGTGTGTGTGTGGTAAATGTAAAAGTGCCATAAAGTGGCAAACAAGGGTTTTTTCTTCCTCTAACATGGATTCAAGTGATAGAGAGAGAGGGGGAGGCAGAGAGAGAGAGGGAGAGAGGAAGAGAGAGAGGGGGAAGTTTGTGATTTTGTGGTTGGGAATGCAGATTTCTCCATCTGAGGATTTACTGTATTGTGTTGCTGCTCTTAAAGCCTCGTGTCCTTTTTGACTGTTTTTTTTTTACTGTTTTGTAACACAATGCTGTCATATGATCACTTCCTGAAACAGCTGTTTCATGACATGAGAAAATTTTCACAGGGGAGCTGATCCTACAAACATTAATTATTTCTCTTGACAGAATAAACAGTCAAATAAAACAAAGATAGGAGAGGGCGTGGCCCCAAACTGAGCCGAACACCCCTGCTGGTTCTCACAAATGTTTGTCTTCTTTTTAAAGGTTTAACTTTGACTTAAGACATTTACAGTGCTAAATCTGAAAGAATGTGTCTTAAGTCTGAGATTTTAGTCCAGTTTTGTGGGTTATTGGTGCTGACGATATCGCTAAGTGAATTGAGACACATA
The DNA here is from genome assembly GCF_052324685.1 of Brachyhypopomus gauderio. NCBI lineage: Eukaryota > Metazoa > Chordata > Actinopteri > Gymnotiformes > Hypopomidae > Brachyhypopomus > Brachyhypopomus gauderio. The sequence goes on from NC_135229.1 coordinate 14,846,606, forward strand.
CCTCAACAAAGAAGACTCATCCACAGGCCATAGAAGCCAAAACCTTCTCCAAAACATGCCATTATACACAACAACTGGGTGGCCTCTAATTACAACAGTTCACTGAAAAAATGTTTGTTCAGAGAGAGCTTTGCAGAGAGGAGACTGTTGATATTTTCTCTGATGTTTTAAATGGATGTCGCATGGGTGATACACAAGGAGTGCCCTGACCTTTGAACCCTAACCCCTACAAAGGCAAACGCATTATAAACACCCAAGCAGCAGTCATACAAATGGGTAGTTTTAGATAGCAGAACAGCTACAACAGAGACTTTTGAATAACAAAATCGCCCAACTGACATATCACTTAGTATCACTTAGTTCTCTCTTAAGAAACTCTGTAATCAGGGGGTGTTTTGGTGCCTCCCGCAACAACAAACTCAATGACGAACACCACAAAACTGGTGGGTGGTGTCCAATCTCTCACCTGATCTTTTACACCCACACACTCGCTGCAGGGTCTGGAGATCCCATCACACACACATCAAGGGATATCCTTGCATTGCTTATGAAAGCACTTGATCACAGTCAGCAAAGTGTGTATGTACAGGCCCAATGCAGTATATCCTGATCTAAAACCAGTTCTGACAGCATTTTTGAATAACTTTGAATATGCAGACAAAAGTGTTTCAAGGTTTTTATCGTAGTTGTGTAATTAGTCCTAGAATGTACTAGAACAAATGCTTGTCTTAGTCAGCACTGTCTACTTCTCTTAAATTATATTGCATAATAACATGGGCAGTATAGTCTGAGAAGTCTGAATTCCCAGAAAATAACTGTATTCTCCAGTGAACGCACAGCTAACAGCCGAGCCCAGTATCTGTTGTATGAGGGTGGTGAGTGTGGGCTCCTCTGCCCAGCACTGGCTGCTTAAACACAGCCAACAGGCAGGAAGCCCCACAGTCAGAGTGACTCAGCAGGCTGCCTTATCTGCATAGCCTGTGAATCAGCAAGAAGACACACACATGCACGCACACACACACACACACACACACACACACACACACACACACACACACACACACACACACACAAACACAAACACACAAATGCAAACGCACGTGCACACGCACACACACGCACGTACACGCACACACACACACACACAAACACACACATGCAAACGCACGTGCACACGCACACACACGCACGTACACGCACACACACACACACACACACACACACACACACACACACACACACACACACACACACACACGTAGGTATCTGAACATATGCAGTGTAGTCTGTTTGCTGCCTATGGTATCTCCCCCTACAGAAGCAATATGCAGGTGTACAGTAGTGCTACAGATAATACGGGAACATAACTCCCTCATGAATAATCATCACTCACTCATGAATAATCATCACTCCCTCATGAATAATCATCACTCCCTCATGAATAATCATAGGTAATCAACTCCATCATTACTGCTGACGGCTCTTATACCCTTCTACTTCAGCACTGATATCTTACTCAATCATGTTGTATTTCATGAGGCCATTACCTAATGCTGACTAGACTGACCTTCACAGCTGAAGGCTATGTTCTAGCCATGACCTGCTCTTCTGGCTGTCAACAGGTCATGTGACACTAACAACCAATCCTGTATGATAATTCAGTTTTATGTTGATTTTCCATATAGAGATGTCAATGTCAATTGATAAATCTCGAGTGTCAAATGAACAAGAATTTACACAGCTTGAAAAGATATTATAAACAAACATATAATATAAAGTGATAAAAATATTTTTTATCACAGTGACTAAAATACACAGTGACTAAAATACATAACCATTAAATGTGCAGGACAACAACAACGCTGGTTTTTTTTTTTCTTTATTAAAAACAACATAAACAACGTAACGTCCTATGTCAACAGTCAAATATTTTGGTGTAGCCTATAGCTTTTTTTAAACACTTGTGCACTTATATAATTTGTTATCTATCATATAATATAATTTGTTATCTATCAGTACCTTTAACCCCAGATTGTCGATTTTTATCATTGTTTAATGTACACAGCATCACTACCGAACCGATACCGCCGCCTATACCCGTTCGGTGCGCCATCCCCGCGCGCAGGGCAGACGCGTGCGCTTGTGGCGAAACGCGCGTGCAGCTATTTAAGGAAGGGGAAACATGGCACGCGCTTTAGTCAAACGGGAATCCGTCGAGCGCGAGATGCACAAACCAGAAGAGCGGAGCAGGGCGTTCGTGTACACGCAGAAGAGGGGCTATGACATTACACGCAACCCCTACTTGAACAAGGTAACGAGAAAGGTCGTGTTCGCTTCTCCCCGCGTTAGTTTAGTCGCGGGTCCCGTGGACGGCTGGTTCGCTCATACCACAGCGAGGTTGGGGGTGTCGGTGTCAGGAGGACCGGTCCACAATTAGATTTAAAGGCACAGAAGACGCGCTGAGCTGCTCCCTCGGGTCACAGAGCCCCGGGCAGTCCTGGTCCAGTAACGCACTAACCAACACAAACACCGAGGATGTAATATGTTTGCGTGGAAGAAACTGACCTAAATTATGTAAATTATTCCCGTGGTGTGAAGGACGGATCAAGAACTATATATTTTGTAGATTTAATCTAATCACTTGGGTCAGTAAAAGTTTCGGACTGCTTCATAATAATCAACAATAACCTTCATAATAATCATAATTTCTCATTTAGACGTAATAAGAAACAAATCTGCTTAGTCAAACAGATTGGAGTGTGGAGTGTGTAGGGGTGATGTGGACAGAAGTGTTGACTCACAAAATGAAGGAGATTCATGACAGGTCTGGGGTTGTTCCTGCAGTAGACGGGTTATCCTCCTGTTCATATGCCAAGCCACTTTATTAGATCGACCTGCCTTACACCTACTGGTCACTTTATTAGATAGACCTGCCTTACACCTACTGGTCATTTGATAGTCTGACTAGCGTTGCGCAGGTGTGCTGCCTACAGATTGCCCATTTGTTGCCATGCGCATCCTTCCTGATCCCAGATCAGTTTACAGGACCACCAGACATGTTTTAGCTTCCCAGGACAACAATGACACATCCGCTCACAACAGTGAGACTGGCGTGATTATGGCAGTAGTTTATACGAACAGTGCAACTATAATACATGTGTTGAAACGTGTCAGTAACTCTTGTGTTGTGGTTTCATAATAAAATACTTCAGAATAAGGTCATGCATTTTGGCCTGTTTGTGGGCATCTACTTTATTTAGTTTTAAGGTGTTAGAAATACAGGAAGTACTCAAGGCATCAAAACTTTATTTCAGTATAAGGAGTAAGACGTGGAAAACGTGGAATATTTGAGGCTTGATCTCTCTTATTTACCCGAGCTCATGAACTGTGTGACACTCCCCCAGTAATAAGGCGTATCTTTCTGTGTTCAGCAATCTGCTCACGCTTTGTGTTATTATCAGGATTGGCTTCAATAAGTGAATTATCACCTATGACCAACCTTAGCTGTTATATGGTCTGATAAACCTTTGCTGACTATATTACAGTAAAATCATTAGGACATCCTTGTAGCCATAGGGAGATTCTGTGCAGCTTTCACTGTTCTGTGATCAGTTTCATTTGATTTGTGGCTGAATGTCATATTTTCCTGCTGAGACTGAGTGTGTATTCATGGGCTCTACAGCAGCGGTGCTGTCCTTAAGTACAGTGTGTGATTGAACCCTTTCACTGTTCTGTGATCAGTTTCATCACCCTAACCTTAAGTACAGTGAGTGATTGAACCCTTTCACTGTGTTGCGCTGGCACCATTTGTGGGCTGATCAGGCCTCTCTCTCATGATCAGATAAAGATGATATTGGTGGGGTGGCTGGTTCTCCTCCTGCCCCCTGCCCTGATCACGGGGGGTGGAGGTGGGGTGGGGGGGTTGCCCTGGTCACGTGACGGGGTGACAGCCTGAACTGATGTAGCTCCTGCTCTGTTGGCTCAGTGCCACAGACCAAATTCTGCTGACAAAATGGAGCTCTGCCTGTTATTAAGGTAAATGACTCTGCTCTACTGCAGGTGTGTGTGTGTGTGTGTGTGTGTGTGTGTGTGTGTGTGTGTGTGTGTGTGTGTGTGTGTGCTTTGTAGAGGATCGTTACAGAATGAGTTCACATTTTTAACCAGGTGTGCTGCACCAAGATGTGATGAATGATGACTGTATATTGTACATTAATTCACAGGGTCTATCCGAGTATACAGACATTTGGCATTTGTTAATGCTTTATAATTCATATTTCATTTGTGTGGAAAATGGAAAATATTCAGACATTGTATGTTTTTCTTAGTGGGCTGAATGCAGAATTGTTGAAATGTATTTGGGCTGAATTGATTTTCTGAAGAAAGTCCCCTGACCCTTTAAACCAATAGGCTCTTTTCACACTGACCCATTTTTCACAGAGGTCATGTTTAAGGTGCCTTCTGCGACTCTCAGGGCCACAGTCAGGTGACTGGAGCCCCAGACCACTCACTCCGTCTGAATAGCCTCTTCTGTGGAGTTGTGAGGTGGCTCTCAGACGCACTCTGATTGGTGTTGGTTAAATATTTAGGATAGGCCTATGTCTAAGTGGAAAAGCCCACTTGGTGCTCCACAGCAAAATAAACTCAAAGTCTCAGCTTGATTTGTGGTGATTACCATCTGGGGGTCTCAAAGAGCTGGAGTATGTCCTTGGCCATTTCAGAAACACATTCCTGGGGCCCATGAACTTAATTCCAACTTATGACCACTAATCAAATCTGTGTTTGCCTTTAGACAAATGCTCTGTAATTTCCACGGTGTTGTGAGGGATTCACTGTAGCTAAATTGTAGTTTAATGAGATGTGTTTGATCTGTATTTCTGGCGTCCTTTACACACTACAGAAAGGATTCATGTATTTCCGACAGCATTTCTGCTGGTTGCTGCTGTAGTTTAGTGTTCATAGCCGCAGGACTCTGGAGTGTGAACCCCAGATCTCCTTCATGGTTATGATGCGACTTCCTGTTCCTGTCATGCTTTTCAGACAGACTGTCAGCTTAATCCTGGGATTAATTAAAAGAATGTGCCAACACTTGGAGTTGTAGTTTTGCTAAGAAAATCTGCTACCTTTGAGTAGATTAATAGATTCATTTATTATAATTGTCACGCTACGGTCCCCGAACCCTTCCTTTGGGGCGTGTGTTAACGTTGTCTGCGTCTATTCGTCTGCGTCTGTGTACCTCCGTGGGTGCGGGTGCGTCTTGTCATTATCCGTCTCACCTGTGGCTCGTCTCGTCATCACGTGGGGTTGATGTGGTCTGTCTATTTAATGTGCGTTCGCGCAGTGTCTTGTGCTCGTCGTTGTCTAATGTTTGAGTCTACACGTTACGTGTGTAAGTGTCTGTTTAGCGTGCGCTATTGCGCAATAACCTGTATGCATTAAAACGTGTCGTTGTGCCTGTGAAGCTGGATTTGTGTCTCGTCCTTCGCCTCGCACCCAACGTCACAGAACGACGAGCCGTCAGAGACACAACAAGCCATGCCAGGCTACACCACCCGGCCAAAGAAGGGCAAGAAGCCCAGCAAGCGCCGCCATGCCTCTGCTCCTGCCCAACACCGCGCCGCCACCGTTACTCCCGAACTTATGGAGCAGGACCCTTTATGCAGCATCATGCTGCTCCGGGCTCGGGAGGCCAGCACTGGGGAACTGGCGGAGTATTTCCGCCAGACCGCGGTGCGGATGTGGAGGGAGCGACACCCCTCTCCCACCAGAGACCTCTCGCCCCTGAGGGTCGGCTCCCTCGAACTCTGCTCCACAGAGAAGACCCCTGAGAGCGAGTTCGAGGGGGAGGAATCGGAGGGCGAGGAGGAAGAGGAGGATCAGGCTCCCTCGGTTTGTTCCGCCTCCACCGTGGACTACGGCGAGGAGGAGGATTACCCTCCCTCCGTGTGCTACGCCCCCACAGTGGATTATGGTGGGGGAGAGGGGAACGAGGAGGACTACCCACCGTCCGAGTGCTCCGCTCCTGCCGTGGGCTACGGCGAGGAGGAGGAGGAGGAGGACGACGATTACCCTCCGTTCGAATGCAACGCACCTGCCGTGGGCTACGGTGAGGAAGAGGAGGAGGAAGACTATGATTACCCTCCGTCAGAACGCTCCTTCCCCGCCGTGGGCTACGATGAGGAGGTGGAGGAGTTAGAGTCGGAGGAGGAAGGCAGTCCGCCTCCCTCTGAGTGTTCCGCTGGGACTGTGAAGGGGAGGTGGACACCAGAGACGGTCCCATCCTCCGATCGTTACGGTGGAGAGAGGATGGACTGCTCCCGGGGTGGCAGCCCGGAGCAGTCCATGGAGTGGGACCAAGGAGAAGAGGAGGAGGAGATGGAGACCGCAGGGGATCTCCCAGGCGGTCCGCTCAGGGCGTCTACCGGCCGCGCTGCACCCGGCACGTCCGCCGGTCGCGCTGCACCCGGCACGTCCGCCGGTCGCGCTGCACCCGGCACGTCCGCCGGTCGCGCTGCACCCGGCACGTCTGCCGGTCGCGCTGCACCCGGCACGTCCGCCGGTCGCGCTGCACCCGGCACGTCCGCCGGTCGCGCTGCACCCGGCACGTCCGCCGGTCGCGCTGCACCCCGCGAAGGGTCTGCTGCGAGGACCGGAGGAGGACCGTCCGCTGCAGCACCGGCAGCTCCCGATCTCTCTCCCCTTATCGCTCTACTCCTGGCGCGTAGTCTGGCGCCTGTTTCATGTTTGTGTATGCCAGTGTTCGTAAGTCTTCCCATTTGTGTGCCTAACCCGTTTTTCCCTTTCGTGCCACTATGTGTAAGTGTACCTGTGTGTGTGTTTGTGAATGTCCCGTTAAATGTGTCTAACGTGTTTTCCCCCGTCTTCCCAGGGAGGGTGTTCTAGACTGTGTGTGGCGGACTCTCCGCCGAGGGCGTTCATCTCCCAGACGCAGGACTGGGCGCTTCAGATCCGCCCATCGACGTGGGTTCGGGGCACTCAGTCCTGTTGGCACCCCGGGACGGGTAGTGCCCTTGGTGGGGGCGTCTGTCACGCTACGGTCCCCGAACCCTTCCTTTGGGGCGTGTGTTAACGTTGTCTGCGTCTATTCGTCTGCGTCTGTGTACCTCCGTGGGTGCGGGTGCGTCTTGTCATTATCCGTCTCACCTGTGGCTCGTCTCGTCATCACGTGGGGTTGATGTGGTCTGTCTATTTAATGTGCGTTCGCGCAGTGTCTTGTGCTCGTCGTTGTCTAATGTTTGAGTCTACACGTTACGTGTGTAAGTGTCTGTTTAGCGTGCGCTATTGCGCAATAACCTGTATGCATTAAAACGTGTCGTTGTGCCTGTGAAGCTGGATTTGTGTCTCGTCCTTCGCCTCGCACCCAACGTCACAATAATATTAGATTAGATGAATAGAATAATGCAGAATAATGTATAGTAGAATAATGTATATTACATTATGTATATAATATTATTTAGATAAATTTAAATGATAAAATATTTATTTGCAAATTAATATTTTTACAGAGAAGAGGCTGTTCTAGACGGTTTTCCCATGGGGTCAGTCTGGGGTCAATCGTTTTGTTAGGGGGCAAGTAACATTAGCCTGTCTTTTCCCCCTAGGGTTCAGGGGTTAATATAACTTTCTTTTTTACTTTGTAACCATCAGTGCATGAGTAAAAATGACAACACAATAATAACAGTCTAATAAATAACAATTACAATAGCTTAATAATAATATCACCACAATTTATTTACATGTTGCAATTTGATTTTGAAGCATGTTTTTGATTTGATTTTGGGCATATGTGTAACACTGTAAGAAAACTAATGTTCAGTTGTGGATTTGATGTAAAAAAAAAGATGTTTGGACATGTTTGATGAATAAGATGTAGCCATATAGTCAGATCTTCTTTTTCTAGTGTCAAATGTGTCTTGTGCCAATTAGCTATGTGGGGACAAATGCGTCCTGATCCACAGAAGTGACCGCATAAGGGATCTGACCAGAATCCCCCCTGCTTCCCTTTAACACTGTATGAACACAAAGAGTAACCAGGGTGTATACATAACAATTATTTGACCGTGAGCTCCTGCATTGAGGGGGGCCGTGGGGGAGGCCAGGCATGTTGGTACCGGGTCATCACCCTCCTGGTCTGCACCCCCCCAGAACCTCCGGTGCTACTGGCATACGACCCACATGCTAAGGGTCATTTTCTTTTTCATGTGGCGTGCTGAAGTGTCCACTGGGAAAGCTCGCAAGAATTAGGAAATGAAGTCTGGATAGAGTGCTGCAGGGTGGAATATTTGGCCCTCTGTGGTTGTCCAGCGTCACTGATTAAGGTCAGAGTCTCCGAGGCTGTGAGTGTTGTCCACTGTTTGCTCCACGGGGTGGGTGGACAATCCTAATTTGATTCTGATGAAAGTTGTGAGGCCTCCCATCCGTCAGCTGGAGTTGACTCTTTCATTCCTGCCCAAAGTTCTCCACACTCTTTCCTGACGGCCCACACCCTCCCTACCTGCGGTTCAGACAGGATGTGTATAACTGTGTACGCTTTGTGCTCTATGTGTTGTCCAGAGGGGGCAGGAGGAGAGAAGGAGGTCTCTGTGGAGCTGAAGGAGGAAGTGGGAGCAGTCCTGCCCTCTCCACAGACCCCCTCTGTGCTCTTGTATTATCTCACTTAATGAACTGCCTGTGTGAATTAAAGCAAAATTCTCTGCGCCAGGCCGCAGACGAAAAAACGAAAACAACACAACACATCAGCCTCTCAGCGGCGAGGACGGCTCCCATTACACTCACACACATACAGCATATCATGTTCTTCAGAGCCAACACACCAACAGATACTCTTTCAGCTTGAGGTGAAAACAAGAGTTAAGCTCAATTTCATATGCGGCACCTCAGGACCCAGAGATGCTGACCACAGTGCTCTCTTGGGGAGGGGGCGGTGGGTGGAGGGCGTGTGGAGGGGCGGTGGGTGGAGGGCGTGTGGAGGGGTCGGTGGGTGGAGGGTGTGTGGAGGGGTCGGTGCGTGTAGGGCGTGTGGAGGGGCGGTGGGTGGAGGGCGTGTGGAGGGCGGTGGGTGGAGGGTGGGTGGAGGGCGTGTGGAGGGGCGGTGGGTGGAGGGCGTGTGGAGGGGGTGGTAGGTGGAGGGCGTGTGGAGGAGGTGGTAGGTGGAGGGCGTGTGGAGGGGCGGTGGGTGGAGGGCGTGTGTAGGGGTCGGTGGGTGGAGGTGAAGTACCAGTTCACACTGTTCACAGTTTTACTAGAGTGGACCAATAGAAAATATGTTTTCTACAACACACCTGACTCCCACTCCAGGAAATACAGAGTACTCACCTGTGTGAAATCAGATGTGCTTGAGCCGAGGAAACCTGAAAATTGCAGCTTTCACTCTGCTGTGATTGGTCTTCAGATTAATCATGATGCAGGATGTACAAGACGAGTACATAGATAAGCACACTTGTGTATGCCCCTATTAGAGGAGTTAGTTCTGGACACAGACTATAACACACAGCTATAAAGAAGAAAACTCCATTCAGTACCATGGAAGCCAGGAAAATGGTGTTCTCCAGAGTTATTGGCACCTTTAGTAAAAAGCAAGAAAACTGTTGTGTTTATTGCCATTTTAATGTCGTTTTGTGATGTTGGCCTAAGTCTATATGTTGTTAAATGACACAATTTTGCAGATTCTATATAACATCCAGCTGTTTCATGATTCAGCCTTATTTCTTACAGTTTCATTGGTGGGTTAGTGGTTTGGGTTTGGCAGAGAGAGAGAGAGAGAGAGAGAGAGTGAGAGAGAGAGAGGGAGAGAGAGAGTGAGAGAGAGAGAGGGAGAGGGGGAGGGTGAGAGGGAGAGAGAGGCAGAGGGAGAGGGAGAGAGTACTTTTTTGAAGCCACTATATATTTCTCAGTTACCATAAATTTGCTTTAATTCCTGTGGAACGATCTGCCTCTCACATATATACTGTTTTTGTGACTGTGTGATCAGATTGTTTTGCTCCTGTGAGCCTGTGAGCTTCCCCCCCTTGGACATCTCTCTAGGTGGCCTGTGTATGTGTGGGTGACAGGCCAGGTGTGTGCCCAGGTGTGACCACCCACAGAGACATTACACTCTGTAATGTGGTCAGAAGAGTGAGTGAGCTAATATGAAGCCACACATATGGTCACAAACACAGTGATTCCTCCCATGCAAAAATATGGACATCTTATTGTGCTTATCGGTTTGTCTGTAATGCTGAAACACCTCACAACCACATTGGTTGAGAAGTCTCCATCTAATGGTCATAATATTCCTGTGTTATAAAGATGTATTTGAAAGTAACATTGTTGTTCTGGTTTCACAAAAATGATTTACATTTAGATACATAATAGCTACATAACATAGAACATCAAATACTGGTTGGGTTCCTCACAGCACACGATGATAAGGTTGGCCTTGTACATTAGGCAATATGTCTGTAGTGCTGTGATTGTGTTTTGAAGCCGTTGACTTTGAGCTGAATCACACAGTGGTTTAGTAGTGTGTAAACACTCCTAATTGAACCAGTGAAACAGCATGGTTGAGAAAAGTGCTTTTTATTTGGTTTTCATTCATATTTATCTGAAAGAGAGATATATTAGAAAAAAATTGGTTCTTTTCTCATCTCATAGCTGTGAGGCGTTCTGCCAAGCACAGCTTGATGGTGAATCGGTGTTTTGTGAGCCTAACTGAGTGTCTCTGGCCAGAGGAACCCCTGCTCCATGGGATTGTGGATGCCCACTGCTAGCTTCCATGTGTATATGCTGCACAAGGCTTTGACCATCAGAGAATAACAAACACATTTACTCATCCATGATGTTTGCAGTTTGGTCGTGCTTGGTCCAGTATATTAAGAGAGCTGGAGTCAGAGTTGTTATTGAGTCAGTTCGAGTGAATCACAAAATGTCTTACAGCACACAGGCTGCAGCTGGAGTGTAGTTGTTTATTCTGGTTACAGTAATGAATAATAATAATATAATATAATATAATAAAGACTTTCTTTCATTCAGTTGTAGATGAACCAATACTTAATCATATTCTTAAAATCATTTATTAAAAACAAACAAAAATGTATTAACTTCAGTTAAAATAGTTATTAAGAATACTGTTTATTGTTATTATTGTTGGCTTTACCTGAGAGACAGAGAGAGAGAGGGACCCGCCAGTAAAATAGGTTTGTGGTATCAGACCCAATACTTGTAATCAGGTGAATGTAATCTCATTTAAACTGACTGGTGGCATGTTAAATCTCTGAATATGAGCTTGCTAAACTGGAAGAGAAATGTTCCCTCTCGTATTCAGCAAGGTAGAGATTACTGCCACTCAGAGAGTTTTAAAGCCCCAGTCTGTGTTTACTGAGCCAGGAAAGGTATTTGCTTGCCTGTGCCACAAGTCCATCTCTTAAATACACTTTTGCCATGGTGGCGTGTCCATCTAGCAGACGTCCATGTGGGTGGGCTTTGGACCAGACCGAAGAGAGTTAGGGTGGAACAAGAAGGCACTGGGGTCCAAGTTTGACCTGGCCTTGGAGGGAAGGCTGCGATTTTATCACTTAACTGAGGCCTACAATTCATTGATGTCTGCCTGCAGAAGCTCTATATGTTAATGGTCTGGACTCTGATCTGCTAACCTGATAGTTCTGCAGTACACCATACCATGTTTTAAATGGAACCAAAGAATGCCTTCTGTGTGCAGAGACACATCCTTATTGCACCTATAAAATTATTATTTATGGTTTTCTTTTTTTGCCTTTTAAATGTGACATATTGGGGAATATAAAAAGCCCATAAGGTGACATTAGCTTCAAGTCACAGGGAGGAAAAAACTATTATTATAGTGATGATAGCACAACCAGCTAAGCTTAGCATGGGTTCCTATGCTTTAAGCTGCCCATCAGATCTGTTCTCTTACCCCTGACTCATTTCTACATTAAAACCAACAAATATGAGAAACATCAAGATGCTGCTGTTTAACTACATGCCCAGCTGACCTTCCGAGATGTTTTAAAGGCTAGGACTGCTCCAAAGATTGCAGAACGGGTTAGGGTTAACACGAGAGGCATTATGACAGGTGAACATGAAAACCATCCCACATGATTCAGACCTCCTTTCTGTGGTCATTCATAAGAACTCGGGCTTAAACTTCAGCTCAAGTGATCCGACTCCTTGGGTTTTTGCCACTGGAAAGCAATTTTATATGTTTGTGAACGGTTTCCGGGGAACCTATTCACTTATTTCTGTTTAATATATTGTAGTGCAGGTTGGGATATGATGGTCCCGTTAAGCTTTTGAGGACCACAGGGAGGTCTACAGTGGGTGGTTTGATTGGCTGTCATCCTTGTTTGCTTTTCCTGTTAAGAGGGAGACCATATGTGGCTAGTGTTTCTAAATGATTCTCACTGAGGTCTCTGCAGTACCTGCAATACCTGTTTTTTCACTCTACCGGTCATGGAGAGTTGCCTCTCAAACCTGTTTCTGACAGAAATGTCATCTAACAAGTTAACACAGGATCTAGCTGATTGGTTGGAGTTTGATGTTTAGACACACGCCAAGTCAAACTGACACACATGAAGGAGTGTTCAAGGCCTTCTCACAGCCTTGACCTTATCTTCTCCCTCAACACAATGTGCTATCATGCAGTTTTGTTCCTTCCTGCCATGCTGTGCTTTCTCCTTTAACCTGAAATGGAAGCTTCTGTTCATCTACATTTGAAAAGGTCAAATTAGGTCATAGAAAGAATGGTGTAATTTGACCTTGTGCACATGCTGGATTAATTTGGGGCGAGTCACTGAGAATGAGGCAGGTGTATGTTCCGCTGTACCAGAGAAACACACACAACCTGCTGTTTTGATTCATTGATCTCTAGAGAAAGGTCCAACTAGAGAAAATGATTCATGGGTTGAAAGTGTTTCTGCATCCTTCATCATCTGTTCAGTGAAGAACTGCATAAAAACATTAATGTTACTGATCATAAATAAAAGCTATTAGAATCCTGCTAGCTTTTACAAACGTATCTCAGTTTTATTTGTTGTTAGCTGAGGAAACTTTACTCCTTTATTTTGAGCTGTCTGGGTCATGGGTGTATATTAACATAACCGTTTCCATGGTGCTGAGTGCACTGACCAGTCCTCAAAATAAGCAGAAGGCCAAATTTATTAGGAAGTGTTGGCAAGCAGATGCTAGTTTAATGCTAACTGCTGACTGGGGAGTGTAGTCATGTGTTCACACATTATTGTAGTAAATAACACTCTTTGCTCCCTGTCAGTGGCGGACTTAGCAATTTGAGGGCTCAAGGCGAATTTAGCTAGGGGGCCCATCAACATTAATATGCGAGAAATAAGTTAGCTAGTCAGGGGGCCCCTACAGTGGGCTGCAGTGGAAGGGGCCCAAGGCAGTTGCCTAGCAATGCCTCTATGCAAAGACCGCCTCTGCTCCCTGTTACAGTCCAGGATGTTGCATCACACCCAGAACATTTGATGAATGGAGCAGTTCCTGCACAGAGCTTTGTGAAAAATGAGACAAAGCAGAGAAATGTGCTTCACCTGAAGAGCCTTATAAGACTCAGGGAGACGACAGGAAGACGACAGGGAGACAACGGAGAGACGACAGGGAGACAACGGAGAGACAACAGAGAGATGACTGGGAGACGACAGGGAGACAACGGAGAGACAACAGAGAGACGACAGGGAGACGACAGGGAGACGACGGAGAGACAACAGAGAGACGACTGGGAGATGCGCCACTGATTCATACAGACACGTGAGGAGGGAACCAATATGCAGTGAAACAGAATGACAAAGTCAAGAAAAAACAGATCCAGTTTGGTCCAAATAGTGTTTTTCTGGACAAGGGGAGATGTGACAGGGGTTTGGTGTGTGTGTACCAGCGTCTGGAGCACTGTGGACATGGCAGAAGCCTGCTCACTGCCCCAAAGCTTTTTCTGTGCTTTTAGTCCTGATTTGATCTGTATGTAATATCATTCTGTACTCAGTATGTCTCTGGTGGATTTTGTGGTGAAAAGTTTGTTCATATACTTGGGATTGATTTATGAATCATCATGAATTATCTTCATGAGCAAGGTTTTTATATTAAGCTTCTGTGTATAGATTATATTTCTAGAATTCCTGAGGTTTGGGTTTTGAGAAAATGTCTAGCTTGCCATAAGGAGATGTTGTTAGGGATCCATAAGTAAAAGACACCCTTTTGTTTTTTCTCAGGGTAATTCATCTGATTAAGATGAAATAATAATGCCTTTGTTCCCAGATTTCAGACAGGAGCTCCAATAAAATAAAAACAGTCCAAGGCAGATTGTGCACCGGTCTGTGATTCTCATCCTGCCACTGAACAAGATTACTGTACTCCCTCCACAGAAGGAGGATTTGTATGAAGTCCTGGGTGATGTCTCTGTTTCCAGAGCACTGACCAGCTTATTGTCTTCTCCTAATGCCTCTGATCTGATAACTTCATATGACTCCATACACACATATCCAAACTCTTTTGCTCTTGCATATAACAATATAGTCAGAACGTTCTAGAATGTCGGCCTGCAGATCTAAGCCTTGGTCTAACCATACAGTCAAAACAGTGTATTGTGACGTCCCTGAATTGCTCAGTCCTTGGGATCGCCCAATGTGGTCCACGGTGTATCAGATATTTCAGACCCAACCCAACACCGACAGCCCAGAGCGAATGCCATCTCACACCTGCTGGCGACGCCGGCAAACATTTATTTTTGCTATGAATAGAAACCCTTCTTCCCTTCCTCAGGTCCAACCTGATGACGCCTTACAGCTTCACAAGAAAACAGCAGCTGTTTCTCTTTTTCATAGGGTTTTTACGGTGGGGAAAAAAACCTGCCTTTTTTGTTTTTGTATGCCTGTCTTTCTGTCTGAGCTGTTTTCTATCTCCTCCTTATGACCATAGCAACCACCATGTTGCATCCATAACAATCTTTGTTTCAAACAGGGCAGAGGTCAAAGGTCAGAGGTATTACTTTTCTCAGCATTATGTAAAAGGGAAATGTCTTTTGTGAACTTTTACCAGTGTAATCTTGGCACTGGCCCTGGAGCTGAGCCACATATGAATGGTTGGACAGTCAGAATGCAGATGGGATTTGCTTGAGTTGGTTCATGCATGTTAACAAGAAAACAAACACAGAAACAACATTTGCTTCCATAACTGCTTAAACAGGGTTTTGGCTGTATGTAACACAGGTAGTGATCAACACTCAGCAGTCCAAATATCTCTACTGTCTGATTCCTTCATACGGATCCAGCATGTCAAATAATTTTCCAGGAGTGAAACCTGTTTATTTTCTTTTATGTGTAACACAGGAGCTTATGACAGACATAATCATGCAGTAAAACTCCATCAGCATCAGCAGGAAAAATATGGAAAACTTGTCCAATATTTAGATAAACAGAAGTTACCTCAAAGTTCTGACACAGAAAGCTGATTATAACGTTGCCTTCAGTGTTTATAGTTGAGGTGACTGTGTTCATGTCTGTCCACACATACACACCATTATCCTGAAACAATAGGAACACTCTGCCCTTTATTCTTCAATACAAAATGTGCCTAGGCTGCTCCTGTTTGCTTTTCAGGGTTTGGGTTGTCTGCTTCTCTCTCTCTCTCTCTCTCTCTCTCTCTCTCTCTCTCTCTCTCTCTCTCTCTCTCCCCCTCCCTTTCTCTATCTCGCTCTCTCTGTCTCTCGCTCTCCCTCCCTTTCTCTCTCTCACTCTCTCTGTCTCTCTCTCTTTGCCCATGGCTCTGATCCAGGTGAGCTGTTTGCCATCCTCAATAGCCCCTCCCTGCTCCCTCTGCTGCCCCTGTTGCCCCAGCTCCTCCTGCCACCCCTGCTCCCCCTTCTCCCCCTTTTGCCCTTGCCCCCCCTGCTGCCCCTGCTCCCCCTGTTGCCCCTGCTACCCCTTGCCCATGCTCCCCATTGCCCTTGATACCCCTATTGCCCCTGCTGCCTATGCTTCCGGTTGCCCCTGCTACCCCTGCTGTTCTTCCAGCTAAACAGATCTCATCTAGTCTTTCAGTCTGAAAGCACTCATGGTTTTATTCTCTCTTATCACTGGTAGTTAAGTGAACAGTTCATGCACCTGATTGGCTGCCAAGTTATCACCTAATCCCAGGTAAAGAAAAGATGGATTCCCTGATCGTGAACTGAATTGAAAGTCTGAGGAATACAATTTTTTAGTTCTTGTTGTTAAGGCAAACTGATTGGATATGTGTGTCTTTGTGTTTGCACATGGGTGTATCATTCTCTCTATAAGTCATATTATCCCCTAGCTGTTCATATGTAGCACACCAGCTGAGCTGGAATCCATCATCTCTGTGGTGGGATCCATCAGCTCTGTGGTCGGATCCATCAGCTCTGTGATGGGATCCATCAGCTCTGTGATGGGATCCATCGGCTCCATGGTCTCTATGGTTTCATCCATACTGATGATCTCTGACTAATACTGACTTCACATTGACTGAAGCCCCTTGAGTCACACGGAGCATGACGGTACCGGTCAGAGGGTCATTTGGTACCGGGCCGCACAGAAAAAAAAATTGCCGATTGCCTGTTTGTATTGTCGACTCATGCGGCATACCGAGCGTTTCCATTGCCTGTTTGATCTCCCGTGCTCTGACCCTTGCTCACTCCCCAGACCTCGTCTCCTGCCTAGCTCTTCTGTACCTCCAGGATTCTGCTCTCCCATTATGACCCTGGACCGTCCCGACCACCCCAAGAGAACGTTAATGCTACTAAGCTTAATGCTAGTGATTTACCTGTCGTTCTCTGTACACGTGATTTATGTAAATAAAAGCGGTATACTTCCGCAATTGGATCCCTCTCCGGCTGGTCAATACATTACAGAAATACTTTGCCTATATATGGATCCAGCAGAAGTAACAATCATGACTCTCACCGAAACTCTCACCAACTCACAGATATCATACGGAGTCAAGGAGTCAACATCGCTGCCCTCCAGCTGCAACTACAGCTTCTACCCCCGTGAGTGTCCCAGTGGCAGTACCTGAACGTTATGATGGGTCTCCTCGATTCCAGGCCGATTTACAGAAGGTCCACTTTATCCTATCATTCCTCACTGGAATAGCTGGTGCCTGGGGTACAGTATTATGGGACAGCAATGACCCCGCCCTCCAGTCTGAGAGTCAGTTCACCGCGGTGTTCAGGGCTGTCTTTGATCATCCCGCCGTCGTGATGTGGGAGATTGGCTCTATGTGATCCAACAAGGACAACGTAGTGTGACCGATTATGCAAGGGAGTTCTGGCTGCAGGAAGCGGATGGAGTGACTCGGCCTTGAAAACTGTTTTCCGCCGTGGTTTAAGAACCGAGTTTATTCAAGCTGCTGCAAACGTTGACAAGGTATTGTTGACCTACCGTTCAGGTATAGCTGACGTTTCTGTCACTACGTCCTGTGCACCACTTTCCCATGTGTGTGATGCGAGTTCTCGGAAAACTGATGAGTTCATACAACTGGGCAGGTCCCCACTCATATGCCAACCCTTACTGGCTATTAAAAAACAAAATAAAGTGAGCTTCCCTGTACAAATATCTTGGGGGGTATAGATACGGACCTGTTTTAGTGGATTCAGGAGCAGCAGGTGATTTCATAGATCGGGACCTAGCCTACCACCTACACCTCCCCACCTTACCTGTAGATCCTCCCTTGAGAGTAAAGTCACTGAATGGACAGCCTATAGGCGAAGGTGTGATTACTCTTCATACCTGGCCCATAGAGCTACGCGTAGGTCTGTTCCACAATGAAATGCGAGAGTTCTTCCTCATATCCACGCCCGAGACGCAGTCATACTCAGTTTTCCGTGGCTGTCGATGCACGACCCTGAAATCTCCTGGAAGAAACAAGAACTCATTCGGTGGAAAGACAGTTGCCTCAGTAAGTGCATTCACCTACCACTCCGGTCCTCCTTGGTGGAAAGCCCAGACACTCCTCTCTCCGACATCATCCCCGCGCAGTATCGTACATTCGCTGACGTTTTCAACAAGGACAGTGCCTGTCATCTGCCTCCTCATCGTCCCTGTGATTGCGCGATCGACCTCCTGCCTGGAGCCCCTTTAGCTTGTAAGACGAAACCTTACCCTCTATCACGTCCTGAAGATCTGGCGATGTAGTCCTACGTCACTGAGGCTCTGCAGAAGGGGTTTATTCGACCATCCATCTCTCCGGTTGCTGCTGGCTTCTTCTTCGTAGAAAAGAAAGATGGGGAATTGCGCCCTTGTATTGATTATCATGCTCTTAACGTAGTCACATCTAAATATGCTTACCCTCTCCCCGTTATCACTGCCTCACAAGAACGCCTGATGGTGGCGAATGTGTTTACCAAGCTTGACTTACGGAGCGCTTACAACTTGATCCGTATCAGAGAGGGCGATGAGTGGAAGACAGCCTTTGTTACCGCCAGAGGGCACTATGAGTACCTAGTCATGCCATATGGACTGACAAACAGCCCCTCTGTGTTCCAAGTGTTCATGGATGAAATCTTCCATGACATGATAGATGATTTCGTATTTGTTTATATAGACGATATCCTGATTTACTCCACGTCTGTCTCAGAACATGTTAAACACATCTCTGCGGT
Source organism: Brachyhypopomus gauderio (assembly GCF_052324685.1). Lineage (NCBI taxonomy): Eukaryota > Metazoa > Chordata > Actinopteri > Gymnotiformes > Hypopomidae > Brachyhypopomus > Brachyhypopomus gauderio. The sequence goes on from NC_135229.1 coordinate 14,865,243, forward strand.
GTTATAACACCTACGGGACTATAGTCTTTATGTGAAGGTGGAGAAGTGTGAATTTCATCCCTCCTCAGTGACATTTCTGGGATGTACACTGTCCCCTGGCTGGATCTCCATGGATGCCGCAAAGGAGGCTGTCACGAATTGACCAACCCCTCGTTCCATGAAAGAACTGCAGCGATTCCTGGGTTTTGCTAACTTTTGTCACTGTTTCATCCGAGGATTGGGTGAGTTGGCAACCCCTCTCACTAATCTCTTAAAAGGGGGGAGAAATCGGAAATTCACCTGGGCCGCCGAAGAGGAACAAGCGTTCTCGCTCCTTAAGAAGGCTTTCACGTTAGCTCCCATACTGCACCTTCCCGACCCCCAGCTCCAATTCATCGTGGAAGTCGACGCCTCGGAGGTAGGAGTGGGCGCTGTTCTCTCTCAGAGGCAGGGGAACCCACCGAAACTATACCCCTACGCCTATTTCTCCAAGAAACTTACACCGTCTGAAATGAATTATGATGTTGGTAAACGGGAAGTCCTGGCCATCAAGCTCGCCCTCGAGCAGTGGAGTCATTGGTTAGAGGGAGTGGAACACCCCTTCATTGTATATACTGACCACAAGAATCTTGAATACCTGAAGTCAGCCAGACACCTGAACCCGCGACAAGCCAGGTGGGCACTGTTTTTCTCTCGATTTCGTTTCTCTGTGTCTTACAGACCCGGGTCAAAGAACATCAAAGCCGATGCTCTATCACGGATCTACAAAAAGGACAAAGCAGTCCAAGAACCTGAACGTATTCTGCAGGATTCCTGCTTTCTTGCAGCTGTCAGATGGGTACAAGAAGAATTAGATGAGGCTTTGCGCAACGATCCTAGTCCAGAGGACAGAATGCCCCGAGGATAAACAATACATACCTGTGTCCCTCCGGGGACGTATCCTCCAACTCGCCCACAACACAGCGGGTACGGGCCACCCAGGTATTACATGCACACGACACCCGATTTCACAGCGTTACTGGTGGCAGTCCTGGGAGTATGATATTCGAGATTATGTGCTAGCATGTTCCGTTTGTGCCCAATCCCGTACTCCCTGTACTCTCTCAGCAGGAAAACGCCTTCCCTTACCCATTCCTCTTCGACCATGGACACACCTCGCGATTGACTTCATCACGGATCTGCCCACATCAGGAGGAAATACAGTGATCATGGTAATAGTAGACTGGTTCTCAAAAATGTGCCATCTCATTCCTCGCCCCAAACTACCTACAGCCATGGAAACAGCTCTTGACCTCTTCCATTACGTATTCCGTATTTATGGCTTACCTGAAGATATCAACTCCAATAGAGGAACACAGTTCACATTTCAGGTTTGGAAGCAATTTTGTAAACTTCTTGGCATTACCGTTAGTTTTACTTCAGGTTACCACCCCCAATCTAATGGAGAAGTGGAGCGCTATAATCAGGAATTAGGGAGGTTTCTCCGACAATATTGCATCTCTCAACACAACTGGAACAAATGCCTTCCATGGGCGGAATATGCCCGGAATTCAATTGTACATTCCGCTACAAAACTCACACCCTTTCAATGTGTATATACAGTTCCCAGCCTGCGTTTTTCCCCTGGAACAAGACACCAACTGATGTTCCAGCCTTAGACGAGTGGCTCAAGTGCAGTGCCCGCACCTGGGAGCTGGCACATGTACATTTGCGTCGTGCTCTACATACATGCCGACTCAATGCAGACCGTCGTCGTCTTCCGGCTCTGATGTACCACCCGGGACAGAGGGTATGGTTGTCAACTCAGAATCTCAACCTGAAACAATGAAGCAAAAAACTTAGCTCATGGTATATCCATTTAAAGTGCTCAGCAGAGTTAACGCAGTTACATATAAACTTCTTTTACCTTCACATTACCATATTAACCCTGTCTTCCACGTCTCTCTCCTGAAGCCGGTTCACTACAGCCCGTTCAACACTCCCCTCGTGTCTACTAGTCCTTCAGACCCTCTGGATATTGACAGTCGCCCTGCATACATAGTCCGGGAGAATCCGGAAGCTATTGGAGTCCCGACACTGGCGAGGTGGTCTCCAGTATCTGGTTGACTGGGAAGGATATGGCCCCGAGGAGCGGGCCTGGATTCTGGCGAGGGATGTTCTGAGCCCCTCTATGATCGCTGATTTCCACGCAACACACCCTAACTTTCCTGGTATCAGTTTTGAGTCCGCATGGGACATCATTTTGGTCTGGATCCGGACCAAGGTTCGCCTATTAGTGATCTGTGCTCTAGCATGTTGCTCTAGCTTGCTGCTCTAGCATGTTGCTCTAGCGGGCAGCTCTGGCAGAGGTGCAGTGCAGCGGATCAAACATACATATACACACTGCGAAGTGGTAGTATGCAGCCTTAGGCAATGGCAAGATTTGCGAGAACAGTGATGGGACATTTGATGGCTGCTTGTTCAGTGTGAGCAATTGCCCCACGCCCCCCACCCCACACACACACACACACACACACACACACACTTGTGACCTGTCCAAAAAACCCCAAGCAGCTGCTGAAGTCCTTGCCTTGCCATTTGCTGTGAGCCAGAGTTCTCAATCTCCTCGGTCTCAGGTCTGGAGCTGCTGTCAGCACTGTTTCTATTTGCGTGTAGGTACTTTAAGACTCAGCCCGTTGGCCTTAACAAATAACACAGTCTGCATTCTCAGTTATTCTTTCTTTTTCTTTGTGTAATGTAACACAAGGATTCTTCACAAAACATATCCCGACATCCTCAGAATCCTGAGTTGATAACCTTTAGTATCCAAAAGAGATCAGACCTTCAAAGATGTTACCATGACATCTTAGACCTGTTGAGGTCTAGAACGTGACCTGGCATTATCAGAGACCTGCCACCCACTCCTTCTTGTTCTGTCCAAAGACGGCTTCAGTCTGCACCGGCTGGGAATTCTGGGAAAGTCATTAGGAAAGAACGGCCTCTCCCCTGCTTTATTTAGTGTCTGATGCTCCCAGCGTGGAGGACAGCACCCACTCTCTGAGTCACCACTCCTCCTGCACTTCTGTTCTGTTTACTCTGGTATAATCTCACGTTCTTCTCCTCCACCAAGGCCGTGGGCCATTCTGTCTTCGTGTCAGATCTGTGGCCACAGTCGAGTGAGAAAAGCCCTCTGTAACATCTCAAAGGAGCGCGTGCTCAGCGGGTGTGCCTGTTCTCATGGAGCAAAACCACTTTAATTGAAACATGAAAAGCATTTGAAAACAAACAGTGCAAGTAGTTTGAAACCCTGCTCTCAATCAGACTCCAACAGAGTCCAGTAGAGTTGCTTCTCAGAGTAGCCTGTAAGTTTAGCATTAGCTTGACCTTGTTCAACCTCTGCTAACATTCAAGTTCCCTGTGTAAATTATCAGTGGATTCCACACATAAGAAACAAACTTCATGAATGAAGCTTTATGGATTGTTCAGCCTAAGCAACAGGGTTACCCAGTGGTAAATCAGAGGTTCCCCAGATTTCCATTAAGTTCATCCTCACCGTGTGGGACTGATTCATGTGAGCTGAGTGTGACTGAGGAGTGTGAGTAAAAGGGAGATGTATATGAGTGTGATTAACGAATGTGAGATGTATATGAGTGTGATTGACAAGTGTGAGATGTGTTTGACTGGTTAAAGAGTGTAAGAGTGTAACTGAAATGTGTTTTAGTGTGATTAGTGAAGTGCGTTTCCTCAAGCTTCTTCCGTGTTTTGCACTCTTTACCAGACACGTCTTGAATGACTCTTGGGAGTTGCAGGAATTCCATGGGAGTTGTTTATTTATTTATTGAATATTGGCTTTTGAATTTGGAAAATCGTTTTCTTTGAAGGTTGTATATAGCCTTTTATCAGCACGGAAGATCAAGGTCTTCATGTTGGACCGTAACAGTCTGTAATGACTTTCCACTGAGCCGTGTGGTTCGGGGGGGGGGGGGGGGGGGGGGGGGGGGGGGCTTTGGGGGGGCACACTTGCGGGGCCCAGATTACATGTTGGGATGCCCTGGCGTCCTTGCTGCCCTGGCTGGTTAAGACCTGCGGGCCACAGCACGTGTTGGCACGGGACGCCCTGCTTCAGATGTGGCCGCCTGCCCGTGGGGAAGTGTTCACCACGCCACGCCCGCCACGCCCTGCTTCAGAGAACACTGTGGGAGGAAGGAAAACACTGACTGGGGCAGGGAGGTGGCCTGTCTGTGACTGGGGGAGGCACTCTGTGACTGTGGCGGGGGGGTTGTCTGGGGCTGGGATGGGGGGATGTCTGTGACTGGGGCGGGGGGGGCTTTCTGGTGTTGGGGTGGGAGGCACTTGCTCCTAGACTCCTGCACATTTATTATTTTAACTGCCGATGAATTTGCATACTTTGCAACAAATTATTGTGAATTGAAACCTCATGTTTCATCTGTTTCCATGTGTCCGAATTGTTTGGGATGTTTGTCCATTTAACAGGGTTATGTGGCTGGCATTGAAACCTTGCCAACAACAATGAACTGACATCCAACTCAGGATTGTGAATTATCTCCATAATGTATGTGTGTGTGCAGGTCTGTTTTAGATGGGCACTAAATATGGCAATACGTGTTTGTGTGTGTGTGTGTGTGTGTGTGTGTTTGTGTGTGTGCGTGCGTGCGTGTGTGTGTGTGTGTACATGCATGTTAGTTATTCATCTAATCTCATCACGAGGTGTGCTGTGAGATGGACCTGCCTCTCAGAACTAGCCAGCCGGAACCCGGAGCAGCGGGTCCTTCAGGCACGAGAGGGACAGTGCACTGTGGCCATGCTGCATGTGTGTCTGTTACATGCAGGATACAAGAGGCATTCAGTGGACAGAGAGCTGTCTGAGAAATTATACTTAATGAATTATGCTTAGTGAATTATGCTTAACGAATTACACTGAACGAGCTACAGGCTGTTCTTTGGATCCTCGTCTTCCAGTGCAGTTCTGAAGTCCTCCACTGATAATGGTGTTAGTTTTGTGATGTTGTTGTTGTTGTCGTTGCTCCAGCGGGGTCCGTCTATTTGTTTACCTCTGATCACAGAACATACCCGTAATCTTACAAGCTAGAGAGGCTTCCATTTTCACCGCTCATTTTGAGTTTACACCACCACAGGCGTCTCTGATCCAGTACACAGTGCTACTGAGTCACAGCTCTGATGCAAGCGCACTGTAAGGATCCGGGGACAGTTCTCAACAAACCACCAGCTCACTGACAAAATAGAATGTCCGTTTTTAATCAGGAAGGTAGTAATTCAGGGCTGGCACAGCGTAGATGGCGTTTAGAGCTTCTTAAATACAGAGCATCAGTGGTGCACTGCAGTCTGCTACTCCAGATGACAGACGGAGACCGAACAGAACCGCTCTACAAATAGCACCTAGTCATCCTGCAGCTATATCTCGGACCTTAGCTCAGCTTAAAAGCTGTGGATTGCCACTTTTAGTTGTGTGTGTGTGTGTGTGTGTGTGTGTGTGTGTGTGTGTGTGTGTGTGTGTGTGTGTGTGTGTGTGTGTGGTGGGCCATGTGGTTTCTTTGCTATATGTGGGCATGTTCTGCACATGTAGAATTGTTAGGTGTTTGTGGACATGAACGTGTGGGCATTTGTGTGGAGTTCTGATACTGATCAAAGCAGATCAGACACAGTTAAAGAGTTGGTATGCACCACAGCTGTGTTCTGAGTCCACGAACAACTGTACCACTCATCTCACGGCACTTTGGTTGAACATACAGACCCCGCATTAATACTAACATTTAGACTAGTTCTGCTCAAACCTTTAATTACTGCTCATAGACTTGCTTTTAGACACTCAGCACCTTTGATATCACCACTATAATGTCACCACTATAATATCACCACTATAATGTCACCACTATAATGTCACCACTAAATCCTGCTGGAAGTCACGGGAAGAGCAGCAGCCAAATGCCCTTCAGTTCTGCTAATAGAAACTAGCAGGGAATTTGGATATCTGTGCATTTGTTCTTTATTCTAATCTACTGATCTTCAAGAAGTGACCTACATTTAGTATTATTACAGCAGCAGAGTGTGATCAGCATGGATCTGATGTCCTGGAGGACCGATGTAGTGTCAGCAGTAATTTTTTCATTGCTGTGCACCTTTTCACCGCAGGGTGAAAGAGTTGGGGGGTGGAGCAGGTTCGGGTGGATGATCTTTGGAGCACATGTCTGTGTAGCTCCATCTCCACCTCCATCGACCCCACCCACAGCCTCACCCATGACCACACCCACAACCTCACCCACGACCCCACCCATGACCCCACCCACAACCTCACCCCCAGCACCACCCACGACCTCTGCCACGACCTTCCCCACGACCTCACCCACAGTATGCATGTTGTGGAGCAGTGTGACCAGCGTGCTGTGGCTGTGTGCAGGGCATGGCCTTCTCCCTGGAGGAACGGCTACAGTTGGGCATCCACGGTCTCCTCCCGCCCTGCTTCCTCAGCCAGGAGGTCCAGCTGCTGAGAGTCCTGCGCAACTATGATCTCAAGAAGGACGACCTGGACAGGTGAGATGGGTTCGGGCTGATCCTCAGGTACCACTCAGTGCCCACCACACACTTGAGCCAGACCTGCACGGATGTCAAACTTTTCTTCTCTGTCACTGATTTTAAATGTACAGGAATAAATGTTGTAATGTTCCATCTTTCCAAGCATTTTATGAAAGCAACACTTTATGCATTTGTACTTAACAGCTGCTGAGTAGGTAGGGCACAAGGGCTGCAGTTGGAACTGAGAGACCAGCGTGGCCAGCAGCACTAGCATCTTCCCACCAGCTAGCTTAGCAGCTTCGTTTGTCTGCACGGCTGTCGAATCACAGAGTAGCCGCGCAGTTTTCCCATGACCCGACGGCGACTCCCACATTCTGTCCTGCGTTTGCATTTAGAGTGTGTCCTGACTACCCGTCACAATGTCCCGCCCATTTCGAAGCCAAGTCTTGTTTGCATTACGGTCTGTGTTTTGATTTCCTCGACTGTAAGTGACCCCGTCCCACCGTAACTGCCACTCACAGACATATCACTGCGCCCCAGCCTGCATGTCATTCATACTTTAAATAGCGAGGGCTTACCAGACCATCTGAGCCACTTCCATATAATGCCCCTTTGTTGATTACGAGGTATAGACGATAGGCCAAGATTTTTTTTTTACTCAAATATTTGTGTTTAGGTTGACTACTTTATTAGCTACTTTATTACTCTTTTCAGCTCAGTAGCTTGAGTCAGTTTGTGTCTGCCGGCCCTCATTACAGCACGACCAGTGCCTCTCTAACTCCAAACTCTGTTGATGTATATTTAATGCATGTGCCTCAGGCCAAATGAGGCACAGCTGGGTTTTGTAAACAAACACATATCTTTCTTTGCTTCATAGCACAGTTTTTGGATTTGAGTTAAAGAATTATGAAATCGAGTTATTGAGTTGTTAAGGCAAAGGTTTTGCGAAAGGTTTAGGCGTGTAACAGAAAACAGAAGTATGAAGGATGATGGGAGGGACAGATGTAGCCCGGGTCCACGGGCGTGTCTGCAGTCCGCACAAACAGAATAATGTGCCCTGTCCACGCACAAAGCCCCAGAATTCTGCATGCTTGTTAACACAGCCCAAAACACTTAACCAATTAGAGCTCTGCTTTCGTCCGCTTGCTGCCACAGTATATTGCCAATAAAACAGAGTCCACTTTTTCCTAACAGCTTGAAATCTGGACTAAATGAAATATATATATTTTGATTTTAAATGCATATTTTACGACACAGTGAAAAACAAATGGAAACCTGGAAACCAGTAAACGCTCAGACTGGGAAAGGCCAAACCAGCATCCGTCACTGAGTGCCATATAAGGAACTTTAGCACTCACATGTGTAGGAGAACGCCGAGACGGGACTGTACCGGCACCTGATTGGCCTCCTCGTTGCTTAGCAATGGGAGGGACTGGATCCCGCTAACCTCCTGCTCAAACAGAACCCGTCCAGCAGGACACATGGAGCTGGGAACGTTTCCCAGCCAGCAGTGAGCTCCCTGCGCTGGGTGTGTGTGTTTATTCAGAGGCCGGCCTGGGCTGGCCGTAACACGCTGAAGTTTTTCCCCTCCTTTAGAAATGCGAAAATCACAAAAAAACAAAGCAAAACTGAATGTTGCATTATTATTTTTCTTTGTATATGTGAGTGAAATGATCTCATGAATCCCGGAATCGTGCTTCCCCAATAGCAACCGTAGCCATGATGATCCAGAATACAGACGTTTGCCCCTGCTGTCATGGCGTGACTTTGGCCTCCGACTATTAACCACTAACATTGAGTGTCATGTAGGGTTGAGTTCTCCACCTGCTTCAGAAGCCCAGCGTTCGGTACAGAAGGCGGTTATGGTCATCACACACATGAACCCTCTCACAGTTTTCCCATGATAAATAGACGGATGGGTTTCGTTCAACTAAGTGGCATGTCAGCTCGATATGTCTGATGTTACTCAGCTCTGTAAGAGGGCCAGGACATCAGAGCGGGCAGTGAGTGTATGTGTGTGTGTGTATGTGTGTGTGTGTGTGTGTGTGTGTGTGTGTGTGTGTGTGTGTGTGTGTGTGTGTGTGTGTGTGTGTGTGTGTGTGTGTGTTTTCCCAGCATCGGTAAAATAAACAAGGTGAACGTTACCCAGCTATTACTGCTCATGTGGGAGCAGCAGCACTTGGTCTGAGATTTTATTGCTGTGAACTAGTGATCTCAGTGACCTCAATAACCCCCCAAACCACGTCTCACTCAGATTCTCCTTTCACTTCATCTCTTCATCATGTCTGTCACACTACATCACACACACAAACACACAATGTGGATAAGGTCCTTCTACTCCATCTGCTCTCTCCATCTCTCAGGTACGTCTTCCTCATGGGCCTCCAGGACCGTAACGAGAAGCTGTTCTACCGCGTGCTGACGTCAGACATGGAGCGCTTTATGCCCATCGTCTACACTCCCACCGTGGGCACCGCATGCCAACAGTATGGCCTCGCCTACAGGAGGCCCAGGTAAGACCGGCCAGTCTAGCGTCTCATTCGTTCTGTCGTGGTCCAGGAGGGCCGTAACACCACCATGAGGCTCTGGAGGTGTAGGGCAGACTCATGTCTGTTCGTTCTTGTTCTGTAAGACAGGTGTTTTCAGTGTACCGTGCTGTATCTGTGATGCCTGCTGGTATCATGATTTTCTGGGAGCGGCTTCTAGAATGTGGTCATGTTTTTGATTGGTTAGTGACCTGTAAACCACATCTTGGTCAAAATACGGTTCAACGAATCAAAGTAACTTTTCTACTTTTATATCTGGTGGTCTCTGGCCAACTTTTAAACTTTTATATCTCTGTCTCTGTTATAAACAGCATGAAGCATCATCATTGTATCTCTCTAATTATAATATGTAACTAATTTGCTTTACCCATAATAAAGCAAGCAATGTTAACATAAACCCCATGAACTCCAAACAAACCTTAATGGCTAAACAACCATTCCTGATGCATCAGAATGATTATTCAAACATTTCTTAGAGTTTGTGGTGTACTCATGCTTGAGAATTACATTTTCTAAGCGAAACAATTGTATTACAATAGAGGACATGGCACCTAAGTGTAAATCTAGTATACATCAATCAACACTTATGATGACTGCAGTTGTAAAAAAAAAACATGTGCCTTTGCCATTGAGTGACATTCAAACTGAAACTAGCTTCAGATACTTTCACAGAAATACACACTGAATTCCCCTCTGGAGTCAAAGCATCCCTTAAATGCTTAAACAGAGATGACCAATCTCTAGATCTGCACCGGCATGAGAAGGAAACATTGAAAAGTTGACTGGCTTGAGTTTGAGCTGCTACTGCAAAGCACATAGGCCTATGCTGTTCAGAGCACGTATGCGGATCAGTGCACGTATGCTGATCAGAGCATGTATGCTAGTCAGAGCATGTATACTAGTCAGAGCATGTATGCTAGTCAGAGCATGTATGCTAGTCAGAGCACGTGTGCTAGTCAGAGCACGTATGCTAGTCAGAGCACGTGTGCTAGTCAGAGCACGTGTGCTAGTCAGAGCACGTATGTTAGTCAGAGCACGTATGTTAGTCAGAGCACGTGTGCTAGTCAGAGCACGTATGCTAGTCAGAGCACGTATGCTAGTCAGAGCTGCTGCGTCATTCCAGGCTACATCAGCACACCATTACAGCTCATTAAAGCACATACCAAAGAGAAGAGTACATTAATCTGCCTGCCAGATGGAGCGGCACACGCAGCTATAGGGCACGTGAGGCGAAGCCTCGGGCTGGAGTCACAACAAACGGAAGCATGTGAACGAGGCATATCAAAGTCAAAGTCTTACACGAAACCATATGAAATAATGATAACAATTATGAGCACATGTAATTAAAGATGAAAAAGAAACAGAAGTCAAAGGGAACAAACAAGTTATACTAATGCACCGGAAATAAAATAAAAGCCATCTGCCAACAGCAAGTTTGACTGATCACAGCGTCAGAGCGTGATGTGCTGATAATTGGCTGATAGTTTCATGGATTTGTAGTTTGTAGTTTGGAGATTTTCATGCTTACACACTTATAGGCAAAAATACTTGTATTTGTGTAGCATACATTTGTATTTGTTTAGCATATTGTGTAGCATACATATTGACTCAAGAGCTTCTTACAATTTCATTAAAAATGTAACCATGTCTCAGTTTTTGCAAATGTTACAAGGAGATTAAGTCATCCTGGATCGTTCGTCTGTTGGTCTACAAGGGGAAGGAAAATCAAGAATAATTATGCAAATAGAGCATCATTACGATGGTGAACAGGACAGAGTTAAAGAGCAGCACATTCTTCTTTCTTTCATGTGTGTGGAGTTAGGGGAGTCTGAGGTCTGGAGCCGCAAAGAGAGAAACGCCAATTACCCGAATGCTGCTCAAAACAGTGTAATTACAGCGTGATTTGAGAGTGATTGGAGACTGCAGGTTTGATGAAAGTGAGGAGGGGGACGCTCACACACTGGGTTAATGAGTGAGGACTCGGGAATGTATGATACTAGCTGTCAGAGACACTCTGCGCCCACTTTACGGTCTGTGATCTCCGCTCAAGTGTTCAGGCCACACACCAAGACTCAAGTGAAAACAAGAGTGTAATTTAGACCATGGTGCGATCAGGCAGAATAAAAATCCTGTTTCATCCTGAACTTCCGAGCCCGGCAACGCCGCCGTTGTGCCATGACTGCTGGGAAGAGTAAACCCTGCTGTAATAAAGAGGTTCATAGCAGCCCGTATATTTCAGGAATGTGCCAGTCAACAAAGTATGACTTCACCCAGGGGCTCTGAAAGGGAACCTAGACACTGAGGCTGTGGTTTTGGGTGCAAGCTGATACTACAGTGCCTAACCTATGGCAGCTGGGGGAAAAATCACCTTAAATATTTTTCCTTCTTCCTCTTCTTCCTCTGTGTTGTCATCTAGCCCTGGTTTTTGTGGTATGACCTCTAGAGCACTGCTTTCACCGACGTCCCCCTGCGGTTTTCACTCATGGTTAATCTGGAAGAGGAATTCCATGGAGGGTGTGGGATTACAAGACTAAATCTGTGGTAACACTTTTGGGAATAATTCTTTTATGGTCTTTGTCAACCTTGTAAAGTAATTCTTGGTTTGTGGCGGGCTAGAGAGAGCATTGGGGAGAGCATCCTACAGTGTACAGACATAAAGGCTTAGTAAATGCTCAGCAGAGGCTCAGTAAAGGCTCAGTAGAGGCTCAGAAAACGCTCAGAAGAAGCTCGGCAGAGGCTCAGAAGAGTCTCAGAAGAGTCTCAACAGAGGCTCGGTAAAGGCTCAGCAAAGGCTCAGTAAAGGCTCAGTAGAGGCTCGGTAGTCTCAGTAGAGGCACTACTTGCCTCACAGCCTTAGTGGCTCTTCTATGCAAAGCATAACAGGTAATACTAATACTGTCCAAACTGGCCACTTTATACTGAGTTCAGTGCTTTTTATTCAGTTCATAGTTTTCCTAAAAAATTGTTGTTTTTTTTCTGTAAAAGAATATGCAGAATCTCAGAACACTAAACCAAAAATGTTTCCACAAATGTGCTCTAATGGACTGATATTTGTTTACCGAAAACATGACCACTAGCATCATTTATTATCATTTTAATCCGCAAAGGTCAAATATTCTACCCACACTTATTGTGTGAGAATGCAGTAGGCCCGAGCAAGGGGCAGGCCTGTGTTGAGCAGACGCCCTCACCTTCAGACCCCCGTGAGATGTTTGGGTTTTCAGGGTTTTCCAGCCTTCTGGATTCAATTTAGAGTATATCAGAAGTGGACACTCCAGAGTCCAAATTAGAGAGACCTTGGGTTGGATCCCTTGCCTGGTCTGGTGTGCTGTGTGTTCTGTCTCTTTTTCCTGTTCCATGAGCTGTCAAACTATGACAGACCTCAACAAGGCCCCTGGCCCAGCACGCCTCACGCCAAACACTTAGACTGACGCTGTTTTATGAGTGTTGCTGTTATGGAGAACGGAGGAACCCTGACGTGTCTGTGGACTGACAAAGAATCCAAATGCTCAATCCAGGCCATGGTCAGCGTTCAACTCCACACTCAACAACACACAGTCTATAAATTCTGAAGTGTCAGTGGTTAGGGACTGAAAGCTTCTCTCTAACAAGAACTGGTCCACACAGGCCGGTTGGTTCAGTGCCTCAGGGCAAATGTATTTTTATAGTGTTATCATTCCTCCAGCAGATGATTAAGCAAGATTAGACATATTAAAGAAAACCATATATTAAGCTTTTATTTTGGTGTAATTGTGAGCAAAGTGCACTAATGCCAGAGCAGATGTCAGGGGACTTTTATATTGAAATCCTTGCATGAGAATATTCAGTGTCTTTTATTGTGGAGGAGCCCTTTATAGACCAGTTGTGTTTCTCTGTCGAGTGCAGTTAGTGTGTGTGTGTGTGTGTGTGTGTGTGTGTGTGTGTGTGTGTGTGTGTGTGTGTGTGTGTGTGTGCGTGTGTGTGTGTATGTGTGCGCAAATATACAGTATTTGGCTGAATGATTGCAGGCTTATTCATCTCAGTAACAACCCAGAAACTTACTATCTGAGGGTTTGGTGGTGAAAGGCCTGATGGTCCATCTCTCACTGCATGGTAACCTCAGTTTCCAACCACGCTGGCACCCAGAGCAGCCTCTGCTGTCCTCCTCTCCCCGTCAAAGTCAAAGTCAAATATATTTATATAATGCTTTTTACAACACGTCACAAAGCAGCTTTACAAACATATGGGTCCAGATCCCTAATGAGCAAGCCAGAGGCGACAGTGGCGAGGAAAAACTCCCGGTGATGGTGGGGATTAGGAAGAAACCTTGGGAGGACCAAAGGGAACCCATTCTCCATTGGGCGGGCTGCTAGTAGAAGTCTGAGTAATTCCAGGCCGAGTAGTCACAGATCCTTCAATGCAGATGGTGAACCTCAGGTAGGAGTTGGCATCAGCGCATCTTTGTCACGTCTACCAAGACTGTTTCTGGGTTGTGACCTGCCTCCGTCTAGACCTCCCATTAAAATCTGTAGGGGGGCATGGGACAGGGGGCATGGGACAGGGGGCATGGGACAGGGGGCATGGGGCAGGATGCATGGGGCAGGGGGCATGGGGCAGGATGCATGAGACAGGGGGCATGGGGCAGGGGGCATGGGGCAGGGGGCATGGGGCAGGGGGCATGGGACAGGGGGCATGGGACAGGGGGCATGGGGCAGGGGGCATGGGACAGGGGGCATGGGGCAGGATGCATGGGGCAGGGGGCATGGGGCAGGATGAATGAGACAGGGGGCATGGGACAGGGGGCATGGGGCAGGATGCATGGGACAGGGGGCATGGGACAGGGGGCATGGGGCAGGGGGCATGGGGCAGGGGGCATGGGGCAGGATGCATGGGGCAGGGGGCATGGGGCAGGATGCATGCTCGAACTGCAGTCTGTGGCCTCACACTTGCATTTGGAACTACTCCCCACCTCTGCGTGGTGCATGAGTGAACCAGGGACACAGGTGCACTCAGCGAAAACTGGACCTGAAATCTCCTGTAGTATAAAGTTAAGTGATTTCTGCAGTATGAAGCCTTACTACAGTCTGCTGGTGATCTCTGGCCAACTCGACTGCAGTTCAGCTGTTTCATATTTTTTTTCTTTCTATAATTTTTTTATTTGGAAAAAGAACACATCCAATCACAACAATACAATCCACCTTAGCTGTTTCATCCTGCTGGATCGGTGCCTTGAGCTCCCATTGTGGCACTCTGGGTAACAGTGTCAGTGACAGCATCGCTGTGACCAACGTCTCCAGCGGCCCCGGTGATTTTCAATGTTATGCTAAGTTAGGTTGGGCTTACGGGCAAATTGGTTTATAGATAAGGTTAAAAGGTTATTGATTATTGATAAGGATTGTTGCTGCATGAAACAGGTCATTGCTGAGGTGAGGTTCCTCTTAAACATGTGAAAACTTTCTTTGGGACATTTTTCCACAGATCACTACAAATGGAGATTTTCTTTAGCAACTGACTATTTTAGGTCTAGAAAATTGGTCCCATGGGCGTGATTCCAGTTTGGTGCTTTGACTGTTTGATGTGGGAAATCTTTTTGAACTCTACGTAGGAACTCGCAGTCCTGTGTCTGGGGTTCATGGAATGGTAATTTTACCCACTGCATCTGTTCGCCTGCAATGTCTCTCTTAATTTCTCTAAAACCCTAAATCTCAGAAAAACAGTGAAATTGGGAGACTGTAGGTTTATTTGAATTGGCGTTTTCAAAAGGGCTTTTAACAGCCTGGGAATGAATTGGAGATGCCAATGTCTGCCCAATAAGACCTAGTAATAACAATTTAAAAATTTTGTAAAGAGCAGTCTTTATTCCAGTTGCTGTGTGCTTTTTCATTTATTGTTAGATGTCATATGTACATCCCCCTCCTCATCTGCTATTTTGATGGTCTCACCATTAACAGCTGTTGGGCTAATATGGTCAGATAGGAAAATATGTTAGCCAGGAGACACTGGAAACACATTGTGTCGAATAACTGAGCATATGTGCAGTGTTATTTTCATCTCCACTACCCAAACACTGTGGGAAAGTGTTAGGTGGATGTGTTAGGTGGATGTGTTAGGGTGTATGTGTTAGGTGGATGTGTTAGGGTGTATGTGTTAGGGTGTAGGTGGACGTGTTAATGTGTAGGTGGGTGTGTTACGGTGTAGGTGGGTGTGTTACAGACAGGTAGATGCATTATTAGGGTGTAGGTGCATGTGTTAGGGTGTATGTGTTTGGATGTAGGTGCATGTGTTAGAGTGCAGGTGTATGTGTTACAGGAAGGTGGATATGTTAGGGTGTATGTGTTTGGGTGTAGGTGGATGTGTTACTGTGCAGATGGGTGTGTTATGGGGTAGGTGGGTGTGTTACAGGCAGGTAGGTGTGTTAGGGTGTAGGTGTTTGGGTGTAGGTGGAAGTGTTACTGTGTAGATGGGTGTGTTATGGTGTAGGTGGAAGTGTTATTGTGTAGATGGGTGTGTTATGGGGTAGGTGGGTGTGTTACAGGCAGGTAGGTGTGTTAGGGTGTAGATGGGTGTGCTATGGTGTAGGTGGAAGTGTTACTGTGTAGATGGGTGTGTTATGGGGTAGGTGGGTGTGTTACAGGCAGGTAGGTGTGTTAGGGTGTAGGTGGGTGTGTTATGGGGTAGGTGGGTGTGTTACAGGCAGGTAGGTGTGTTAGGGTGTATGTGTTTGGGTGTAGGTGGATGTGTTACTGTGTAGGTGGGTGTGTTATGGGGTAGGTGGGTGTGTTACAGGCAGGTAGGTGTGTTAGGGTGTAGGTGGGTGTGTTATGGGGTAGGTGGGTGTGTTACAGGCAGGTAGGTGTGTTAGGGTGTAGGTGGGTGTGTTATGGGGTAGGTGGGTGTGTTACTGTGTAGATGGGTGTGTTATGGGGTAGGTGGGTGTGTTACAGGCAGGTAGGTGTGTTATGGGGTAGGTGGGTGTGTTACAGGCAGGTAGGTGTGTTAGGGTGTAGGTGGGTGTGTTACAGGCAGGTAGGTGTGTTACAGGCAGGTAGGTGTGTTAGGGTGTAGGTGGGTGTGTTAGGGTGTAGGTGGGTGTGTTACAGGCAGGTAGGTGTGTTAGAGTGTAGGTGGAGTTGGTATATATATGACATGTCTGCTATTATTTCTTGTTTAATTAAATTATGCACTATGGTATGTAGTAAACCTCTTAATAGCTACTGTAACTTGTAGCTGATATGAATGCCAAATGTACATTGACTATGTATACGCCAGATGTACACATCTCTGATCATGTGCGGCTATAAAGCCCTTTAGTTTTGTAGGTTTTGTGAAAGTATTTATATGTCTTCTGCAAGTCCTTCGGGTTGTTGAGTGGAATGCCCCCATCATTACACATCCATCTGTTTTTATCCATCTGTACAGAGATAGTGAAGACAAACAACACACGAACCAATCATGGACCAAGCAGGTGTGGCTATGAAGATGACATTGTAACCCGATTGGCTCGGTGTGGTCTGAGTAAGCCAATCGGCTGGGTGGATCTCAGTAGCAGTATAATCTTTGACACGATCAGTAGAGGCTGTGTTGTGAATCAAGGGTGTGACGGGGGCTTTCCCTATGACACAGTTAAATATATTTGGGTAGAGTGAGAGCATGTTTCAGGTTTTACTGCACATGGCTGATTTTAGGATAGCATCCACCAACCGAGTAGAGAGTTTACGATCCACCCTGGAACCGGTCCCTGGCATTTCTGATCCAGCACAGTCTGATCTGGCACAGTCTGATCCAGCACAATCTGATCTGGCAAACTGAAGCACCACCTACCTTGCGTGAGGACATCTTACGCAGGTAAAGGTTTGTGAGTGCTGATTGGTCCCCAGCAGGGTGGCCACATCGGGGTGGTAGGACGCTGAGCCTGGGTGGCTGGACCTTGAGCTGATCTATATAAGTTTAAACAGGTGCATTCAGAGGATTATATTACTGTTGCTTTATTGAATTACACTGTATGGATCTGTGTTTCCTCAGGAAATAGGCCAGCAGAACCATATGGATCTTATTTTCAGTGAACACTTTCAGAATTTAGCCCACAAGAAGCTAATGTGGCCCTGTGTGACCTAAAAGCTCAAGTTCCAGAGGAAATGTGCATGTGGGTCATAGTTACACGTGTTCAATGGATGTGCTCTGTTTGATTCCCGCAGGTTCGATGTCAGGTTCTACCCACATTGATATGTAACAGTATGGACATTAAATGATTGCCACACATACAGTTTTAATTCACGCTACGTCATCATGAAGATAATCTTCATACAGTATTGTCTGAACCTTGTGCCATTGTGATGGTTCTCTGAGGGCCTCGCTAAAGAAAGCATCAGTATGCTTAAGGAAGCTAATGCAGTTTTCACATGTGGTTCGGTTTCACTATATTATAACAGTGCCCGCTCAGACAGTATATAACTGGATAGTAAATGTGAGCTGTACGATGAAATTCCCATCCAACATTCCAGGCAGCTTTCCATATCCTTTCGGCTAACTATTTGATCGCCTGTTGCACACCAAAACATTAATAATATATGGAAAAAGTGGCTGAAACGTATCTGTGCCTGGTTTTCATACTGCCCAACAGATTAATTTAGCAGAGAGAGAGAGAGAGAGAGAGAGAGAGAGAGCGAGAAAGAAACGGTGTGTGTGTGTGTGTGTGTGTGTGTGTGTGTGTGTGTGTGTGTGTGTGTGTGTGTGTGTGTGTGTGTGTGTGTGTGTGTGTGTGTGAGTGTGTGTGTGTGTGTGTGTGTGTGTGTGGTGTGTGTGTGTGTGTGGAGCGGTACTTTCCTCTGTTATGTAAGATGCCTAATTTGAATGCTTTTGCAGTCTGGAGCCATTGCCATGTCTCACTCCCACATGGACACATGGGTTCCTTAACCTGTGTCATTTTGTATGAAAAGAAATTCAAGTACTATTAGTCTATTACCCTACTGACATTTTTATGTTAGTGCTTGTCAGAAAGTTCAGATAAAGACCTGAAAAACTGAAAGAGACAGTTGCACACAGGTACTTACACCAGCCACAGGGCCAGCAAAACGTTATATCAGTGCAATTAAGCTTCAGAGCCGAGTGTGAGATTGGGAATGTCCTTTGACTGAGGACATGGGAGTCTGCTTTTCTGAAGTCAGGAGTTGGACATGTCCGTGTCCAAGTATGAAGGTCAGTTTAGGAAGCTGAAATACCTTGCATGCAGAGTTTCCCTTACTGGAATAATAGAACACTGAACTGTCCTCTACAGCTGTGAATCTGTCTGCACAAATTAGAGAGCATTGGTTTATATTAATTACTACTACAGATGGAGAGAGAGGGTGCGAGAGAGAGAGAGAGAGAGAGAGAGAGAGAGAGAGAGGGAGAGAGAGAGAGTGAAAAGAGATCTTTGTTTATCCAGCTGATCCTCCATTCTTCCACACTCGCGCACACACACACACACACACACACACACACACACACACACACACACAGAGAGAGAGAGAAAGAGAGAGATTTACAGTAAGTTTTCATGGAAATGTCAATATCCTTTGCCTGAGAATATATTTCACTTTGTGTATCTCTCTTTCTCTCTCTCTCTCTCTCTCTCTCTCTCTCTCTCTCTCTCTCTCTCTCCATCAGTCCTATTACCCCTTATCTTCAGCTCATTTACCCAAGGAATCTGCTCTTCAGCCTCTGCCTTTTAAGTGGTTTGTGTATCAATTCAAAGTTCAACTATATTTAGAGGACTCTTTTAAGGGTCTGGACACTGGAATGGGAAGGAAGGTTCTAGATCTGTTATCAGTCATACAAAAGGCCATGCTGAGGAAGATCAGACTCAGGCCTTAGAACATCTCTGAGGAGCTTTCCTCTTAAGCAAACAGCAGTAATGCAGGAGGGACTGTTGTTGTAATACATCCACTCAGATGCCTGCTATCAAGCCCTTGATCCGGTTTGTGTTTGCTAGGACACAATTAAACTCTGCACCTCTCCTGGATCAAGCACTTCTGTATTGGTTCTGTTTCTCAGTACGAGATGTGAAAACATTGTGCCAGAACTACGTATTGGGGTCTTTTAAGTTTGAAGTAGTCAGAGGTTCTGTTGGAACTACCCATTCTCTGGCCACTGGTTTAAGGCATATATATCTCATAGTTGCCATTTTATAGGTGCACAGTTCCACAACGTCGCCCAAGTGTGGGCTGTTCGCTAGTTTGTTGGTCAGGTTCTGCGTGCAGGACCACTGATGGCTTTAGGGGCTCCTACCAGGGCCTGCTGCCCATGCTTCTTCATAGCACGCTGGGGAAGGTGACCACCATCCCCAGGCTGACTGTGCTGAGCAAAACCCTGTGTCGCCTTTCCCTATGCAGTTGGTTAGAAGGTCGTAATGTGTGCAGGAGCAATAGATCACTTAAAGCTCCTCTGATTTGAGAGTCCCGAGGGAGACCGGAGACATTGAGTCTGAGTGGGCCTTTTTCCGTGTCTCCATTGTCAATGCGGCAGACCAGAGCTGTGGCCTCAAGGTTGTCGGTGCCTGTCTTGGCAGCAATCCCCAAATTCGATGGTGGACACCTCGGGTAAGGGAGGCTGTCATGCTGAAGAAAGAGTCCTATCGAGTCTGTTTGGCTTGTGAGACTCTGGAGGCAGCAGAAAAATACAGGGGGGCAAAGGCAGATCAGGGCGTTGACCATCTCAGAGGCAAAAATTAGGGTGTGGGAAGAGTTCAGTGAGGCCATGGAAAGTGACTTTTCATTGGCTCTGAGAATATTCTGGCAAACCGGAAGGCAACTCAGGAGGGGGAAGCGCTTTCTGACCTACACTGTATACAGTGAGGCTTGAGATCTGCTGACCTCGATTGGGCATGTCATTAGGCGGTGGAAGGTGGAAGGAACCCTTTGAGGATCTTCTCAATCCCACCATCACGCTTTCCATAGAGGAAGCAGAACTAGAGGACTTGGACAAGAGTTTGTCCATCACTTTGGCCGAGGTGACCAGGGCAGTTGTGAAAATCCTTGGTGGCAAGGCTTCGGGGGTGGATGAGATCCGCCCTGAGTTCCTTAAGGCTCTGGATGTTGTGGGACTGTCCTGCCTGACACATCTTTGCAACATCATTTGGACATGGCGGGCAGTGCCTCTGGACTGGCAAATCGGGGTGGTAGTTCACCTTTTTAAGAAAGGTGACTGGAGGATGTGCTCCAACTATGGGGGATCACACTCCTTAGCCACCCCGGTAAGGTATATGCAGGGGTACTGGAGAAGAGAGTCTGGTTGATAGTCGAATCTCAGTTACAAGATGAACAATGTGGGTTCTGTCCTGGTCGTGAAACACTGGACCAGCTTTTCACCCTTGTGAGGGTCCTAGAGGGTGCATGGGAGTTCGGTCAACCAGGCCACTTGTGTATTGTGGATTTGGAGAAGGCATTCGACCGTGTCCCTCTGGGATTCCTCTGGGGTGCTCCAGGAGTATAGGGTACAGGGCACGCTGCTACGGGCTATCCAGTCCCTTTACAAATGGAGCAGGAGCTTGGTTCGCACGGCCAGCAGTAAGTCAGACTGGTTCCCGGTGGGAGTTGGACTCCGCCAGGACTGCCCTTTGTCACTGATTCTGTTCATAACTTTTATGGACAGAAATTTTTTTTTTCCTTTTTGCGGAAGATGTGGTCCTGTTGGCATCATCGGGCCTGGACTTACAACTCTTGCTGGTTCAGTTTGCAGCCGAGTGCGAGACGGCCAGGATGAGATTCAGCACCTCTAAAACGGACACCATGGAACTCAGGCGGACAAGGGTGTAGTGCCCTTTCTGGGTCGGGAGTGAGTCCTTGCCTCAAGTGTAGGAGTTCAAGTATGTTGGGTTCTTGTTTACAAGTGAGGGAAGGATGCAATGACAGATTGACACGCTGATCGGTTCGGCGGCCACAGTGTTGCAGATGTTGTACCAGATCATTGTGGTGATGAGAGAGCTGAGACAAAAGGCAAAACTCTTGATTTACTCGTCAATCAGCATTATAACTCTTACCTATGGTCACTAGCTCTGGGTAGTGACCGAAAGAATGAGATTGCGAATACAAGAGGCTGAAATTAGTTTTTGTCTGGGCTCTCCCTTAGAGATAAGGTGCAGAGTATGGCCGTCCGTGAGAGACTCAGAGTAGAGTTGCTGCTCCTACATGTATAGAGGAGCCAGTTGAGGTGGTTCAAGCATTTGGTCCAGATGCCACCTGGGTGCCTCCCTATGAAAGCGCTCCAGGCATGTCCAACTAGAAGGAGGCCCCGGGGAAGACCCAGGACATGCTGGAGAGATTATATCTCTCAGCTGTCCTGGGAATGCCTTGGTACCCCCCAGAAGAGCTAGAAGACATGGCTGGGGAGAGGGAAACCTGGGCCTCTTCGCTTAGGCTACTGCCCCCGCAACCCGGACCCAGATAAGCGAATGACGACGGATGGATGGATGATTTGAGAGTTTTGGGTGTTAATGTTGGAAGAGGCTTCCTTTTCAATCTGATTCCAGGTGATTTCAGTTTGTTTCTTTTCATTACTTTTAAAAATGTTTTTAAAATCTAATGTTAATCTATTGTAGATATGACTTTTTTTATAGACATTTTTATTTTTCCTCAGCAAAAATAATCTGCATGTTACACATAACATCAGTGTGTGTGGTCCTGCTGCTGAGAGAGCCTTGGTTCCTAGTGCTGTCCACTCTCTCTCTATCTCTCTTTCCTCTCTTTCTCTGTATCTCTTTATCTATACTTCTCTTTCTGTATCTCTCTTTCTATCTCTCCTCTTTCTCTGTATCTCTCTGTATCTCTATATATCTCTCACCTTCTCTCTCCTCCTTGTATCTCTCTTTCTCTGTATCTCTCTCTATTTCTCTCTTTCTCTCTCTCTCACTCTTCTCTTTTTCTCTGTATCTCTCTCTCACTTTCTGCTGTGTTGACAAAAGTTGGAGGTCAGAAGCCATGGCAGCTTCCTCTCAGCTAAGTCGGTGTCTTGCTGTGGGTCAGACAAATCTGGTGCTCAGGTCACGGTTGTGTTTTGCTGCGACCCCTCACCCCTGCGGTGAGCTGTTGAGGTCAGCCAGGGGTCAGCTAGAGATGAGTAGTCTCGCACTTAATGGTTTGGACTTTGCGTTACATCAGTAGCTGCTTTGGAATCTTCATTGACCGTCTATAGCAGGAGTTCTTCGCTGACAGTCCTGCGGATACTTTGACTTTGATTCAGCTTATGAATCACTAGATGGTGAGTTGGTGAGTTTAGTCGGTTGTGTCAAGCCACGTCTCCAGGGCAAGTCCCCTTATACGGCCATCAGACCAAACACGCTTCCATCCACCGCCCTCCTGATCTCCGCTTGACCAAAGGACCCCGGTGTAACACGTAATGCAGTCTAATGGGAGATCTGTGAATGTGTAGGAACGACTGTGGAATGTCCAAACGGTTCCTCATGCTGACAGGGAATTTAGCTTTTTGATGTGAAAGTCATGAGTGAGTGTGTTTTTGAGAGAGAAGAGAGAGAGAGAGAGAGAGAGAGAGAGAGAGAGAGGGGCAGAGAGACAGAGAGAGAGTGTCTGGGAGTGATGTATGTGTCTCCTGCAGCTCTGAGCACTCACAGGCTTACATTCTGTGATCAGTGTTTGTCATCTCTAAGTACTTTTAAGAACGCACTTCTTAAATTGATGGATTCTTATGTTTACTTTTAATGTGCAGTTTTAGCATAGGTTTTCTGGAGGAGTTTCCTACCGTACCTTTCTCTGCTTCATAAACCACAGTCTTCTTATGGTCCACTCGCTTCTCAGAAGCATTGTAAAGTTTACATGCGTGTTTACAAAAAAACAGAGGGAATGGGGTAAAAGAGAGTTATATCTTCTTTACCACATGTGATTTTGAGTTTAGTTGTCTCTTGGAGCCAACAAATGCTCTCTCTCTGTCTGTCTGTCTGTCTCTCTCTCTCTCTCTTACTCTTTCTGAGGCCTGGCTTACACTAGTCTTAGCTGGAACTGCATGCCACATCAGCACTGGAGATGTAGTTCATGAAGGTACATTGGTGAAGGAACACTCACTGTCTGCTAATCCCGTGTTCTTAACTGAAGAACCTGTAGTTAATAAATAAATAGCGCCTGTGTATTAAGTCTGAAGGATATTTTGTTTTGATAGTTTGCCATGATGATTGGCAACATTTGATAAATCACTTCCGTCTCCCTGTCTGTTTTTGCTCTCTCTCTCTTTTTCTCTCTCTCTATTTGTCTCTTTCTCCTCTGCCTCTCTGTTTCTACTCGTCTGCCTCTTTAGGGGTCTGTTCATCACCATCCACGACCGCTCACACATCCCCACACTGCTGCAGAGTTGGCCGGAGAAGGACGTGCGTGTGAGTCCCTCTGCTCCCTCGCGTCTCCCACCTGCTTCTGCTGTGGGAAGAAAAAGGACAAATTGTTTGAAACAATCACTCAATCATCTTCAGGCCATTCAAAAACCATCAATGCCTATGTGAATCTCATGACCTCTTAATAATTTGCTGATTAAGCAATGAAAGGTCATTATGATGATGATGTCATGCCCTAGAGGCTTAAGGGAGGCTGAGAACATTTGTGCATCTGAAGCAGTAAAAACTTTAATGCTCACTACAACTGTATTTAATGATGGAAACGTGAAAAAACGTGAGAATGTGTTTATTTGGGGAGCAGCGACCTCTGGCCATATGCCTCAGCTGCTCTAGTTAGTCAAATTGTTTATTGGACTGTAAAAAATCTGTAATATGAATATGAAATCTGTTTTGCCCGGATAAGGGAGGTGGTTAAAGGAGGTGGATGAGAGGTTGTTAAGGAAGGTGGTTGACAAGGTTTTTTTATCAAACCTGCCTTCCAAGACCACCGTAACACACAAATAACAAATCTATTGTACATTGTGTTGTTGCATGTTTTGTTGATTGTCCTTCTGTTGCTTGTTGTGTTGTGCAAATTTTCTCTGACTGCTTCTGTTGCATGAAATATGGTGTTGACTCCCTTTATTGCTTGATGTGTTGTGTTGTCTGCCTGTAACATGATGTGTTGTGTTGACTCCCTTTCCATGTGTTTTTGTGTTGACTGCCCCTGTTGCATGATGTGTTGTTGAATCTCCCTTTCTTGCGTGATGCGTTGCTGTGGTGACTGCCTCCGTTGTGTGATGGGTTGCTGTGGTGACTGCCTCTGTTGCGTGATGGGTTGCTGTGGTGACTGCCTCTGTTGTGTGATGGGTTGCTGTGGTGACTGCCTCTGTTGTGTGATGGGTTGCTGTGGTGACTGCCTCTGTTGTGTGATGGGTTGCTGTGGTGACTGCCTCTGTTGTGTGAAGGGTTGCTGTGGTGACTGCCTCTGTTGTATGATGGGTTGCTGTGGTGACTGCCTCTGTTGTATGATGGGTTGCTGTGGTGACTGCCTCTGTTGTGTGATGGGTTGCTGTGGTGACTGCCTCTGTTGTGTGATGGGTTGCTGTGGTGACTGCTTCTGTTGTGTGATGGGTTGCTGTGGTGACTGCCTCTGCCCGTGTTCCATGTGCTGTTGCTGGCAGGCCGTCGTGGTGACGGATGGGGAGAGGATCCTGGGCCTCGGTGACCTGGGTTGCTATGGCATGGGCATCCCCGTGGGCAAACTGGCCCTGTACACGGCCTGCGGGGGCATGCCGCCCCAACACTGCCTCCCCGTCATGCTGGATGTTGGAACGGACAACGAGGTAAGACGCCGACGCTGGGGCTCAGAGGATGGCGTACAAACATGCTCCTGTAATACACGCGTACAGGAGAACTGGAACCATTGAAATCAAATTGGAACTAAATCTGGAAGCAAGAGTTTAATCGGATAGACATTCGTTATGTCACTTACATTAATGCCGCCAATGTTAGCTAGTTAGGTAACTGGCTAGCCAGCTTGTTATTTAAGACTCATGACACTAGCCAATATTATGAAAACTCACCCAGTTTTGTGATGTTTTTGCCAGTACCACAGAGGGAATCACCACTGGTGGTCTATGATGTGCTGTGTTGGGAACTGTAATGTCAAAGTCAAAGTCAAATTTATGTATATAGCGCTTTTCACAACACATGTTGTCACAAAGCAGCTTTACAATCGTATGGGTCCAGATCCCTAATAAGGAAGCAAGGAAAAACTCCCTATGATGGTGGGGATTAGGAAGAAACCTCGGGAGGACCAAGACTCTAAAGGGAACCCATCCTCCATTGGGCAGCCCGATAACAGAAGTCTATATTTATAGTTCAAATATAGTTCTGTAGTTATAGTTCTAATTCTAGGGTGAGTAGTCACAGTCCCTTCAGTGCAAGTGGTGAGGCTCAGGTAGGAGTTGACATCAGCATGTCCTCTTGCAGCAATGGCACATCCAACCACGGCATCAGTACGTCCACTGGCAAGCCAGACCATCTCTTAGGTGCTCCTAGGTGATGTGTTGTGTTGGGAACTGATGCTCTGTGTTGTGAACTGTGTTGTTGTGTCTGGTAAGAGATCACATGCTGGACTGCAGTGTACACATGCTCCACATTCATCTGCATTGCTTTGACAAAGGTGTGGCGCTACACCACTGGCGTGTGTGTGTGTGTGTGTGTGTGTGTGTGTGTGTGTGTGTGTGTGTGTGTGTGTGTGTGTGTGCGTGCGTGCGTGCGTGCGTGCGTGCGTGCGTGCGTGTGTGCGTGCGTGTGTGCAACCCGAACCCGGATAAAGTGGATAAAAACGGATGGATGGAAGGAATAACCACAAAAGGGACCATAACATTATTTTACAACTGATTGACAACAGATATGCACATGCTTACGTGTTTATTCAGCCCTGTGTCATGCCAAAAAACTTTCAACAGCTGAACTAAATAGAAATGTCCTGATGGTCACAGCAGCATTACTGACATTAGCGCAAGCTGATAACTGATAGCTCACTGATGACCCCATGACCTTTCCAGCTCCTCAGTCTGCTCAGGAGTCCCTCCTCCACAGCCTTGATTCTGGTTTGCAGTCTGACCACTGGTCTGTCATGTCTGTTATTTCGGTGCAGTCTTTCTCACAATATAAGCAGTCATGAATGGATTCAGCCTTGTGCTGCATCAGCTGTGCTGTATATGTTCAGTTGTGGCAGTGCAGTACTTCAGTGCAGAGTATTTCCTGGGTTTCCTAGATACACACTAACAATTTTACTTTTTTTATTCCATACCTTAAACTCACCCTGCATCGACACTGGCGATGAAAGCAGTGTCCTCAGAGTCCAAAACTATCCTCAACCCAAAACTCCCTGAAGCAAGTCAGTGTTGAAACCTCTGTTGAGAAATATAATATAATATAAAACAATCCTATGAGATATGAGGTAATTCGAGTGCAATCGCTACATATTTATTGCAAAAACAAGACAGTTGAAGTATATTTGGCATTAGAAGACAACGAGAGACTCCAACTCAGCTGTGAGTGTCAGTCTTCCAGAGGTCAAAGTTCATGTACAGATCAGGTTTTGGCCCTTGCCAAAACGTAGAAGAAATTGTGTCAATTCTGACTTTACAGGAAGCTTCATGGTTCTGATATGAGCAGCTCCAGGAAGTTAGTGATTACAGACATGTAGTCTCATGAAAGAACTTTGAAGACCATCTGATCTACAGCATTTTGGAACATTCTTCAAGGACCTGATATGCATAGGGAGACGCTGAGTGAGTGGTATGGCAAAGTACTTTGCATTGAAAAATAACAAGTACTACACACATTCCTCACACACTGACAAACACACTTGCATGCCTTAGTATGCCATGGCTCTAATCTCTCGTTATCTACGTATTCCCATGGTTCAATCCTGAGAGCCAGACGGTCTTATGGAGGTTGGAGTGCATCACCCCTTATACCCAGAGCAGGAGACCTGCTGAAGGCCTGTATGTGTTGGTCTAATGTGGATGCAGCCTGGAGCCATTACAAACTCTTCCATTTTCATATTCTAAAGAGATGACAGATCTAATGATTGCAAACTCTCTGCATGTTGGGCTGTGTGTGTGTGTGTGTGTGTGTGTGTGTGTGTGTGTGTGTGTGTGTGTGTGTGTGTGTGTGTGTGTGTGTGTGTGTGTGTGTCTGGTTTGAGGGAATATTTGAGGTAGCTGAATAATGAAATGAGTCTTATTAGAGGATTAAGTCTGCTGCTGTTTCATACAGATGCCTGTAGACTGAGGCCAGAATGTCCAGAGCCAGTGGATTCAACTCTGAGAGGCACCGCTGTTCTAGGATCTGACACTCTTTGAGAGTGATGACTGTGATGCTCTAGAGTTACGTATGTCAAAACTGGTCTGGGGTCTGTGGATTTATTATTACCTGTTCAGTTGATGCTTAATTAACCTGGTGTTAACTACCAGGAGTGCAGAGAGTGGGTGGATCTCATACAGGTGGGGTTTAGATGACCTGTTCCCAGGTCAGTCTGTTGCATGCCGGACTCCTAGTGTGAGCCTAGTGTGTGCACCTCGGGTTCTGCAGAAATGTACAGATCATTCAGTTAAAGTAAATATTGATTGCAAAATAAAAGTTTGTTTTTGCTAGGAGGAGTCTTGCGGAGGCTGTGTCTTTATCAGTGTTGGGGAGTAACGAATTACATATAACGACGTTACGTAATTTAATTACAAAAAAAGTGTAACTGTAATTCGTTACAGTTACAATGAGAAAATATGTAATTCAGTTACGGTTACTTCTGGAAAAATGAAAAATTACAATTTTAGTTACATTTTGTAAATATAAACAAAAACCTTTGCGAAATATTTAATGATATTTTTATTGCTTTGCGCCCTATATCGCCGTTTTCCGCTTGTTTCTGTGCTGGAGCAGCAAGCGCGCGGTTCAGTTTCAGCTCAAGCAGCAATAATGACAGACGCCTTCAAGCACTGGACATTTAAGGAGCATTTGTTTTGTTTTCGTGTTGTCAATAAATGTGAACCATGTGCCACCATCGGCAACTATTTGTGATTATGCCAAGCCTTTGTGTAAATTTCGGAGTTTGGAGGTTTATTTCCGATCAGAAGAGTTGCCACCTAGGTCTGACAAAAAACAAGAACACCGTCACACGCGAACGTAAATTGTTGACGGGGGGTGGCGAACGTAAAATGGACACAGCGAGAAAAAACAGACGGATTTAAAGTGTGCAGAAACAGTCTAAATAGTCGTTTGAACTAACTTACTGAAAACTGGGACATTAAATGATTTTTTTTGCCTGGACCGAATATTAAAAAGAAGGAAAACCGAGACAGCGACGTGAAAACCAGGACAGGTGGCAACCCTAGAAGGCAACCACTATTGAGGTTGTAAGCCAGCTAACAGCAGGGTATGCTGACCGTCACACTGTGGTTTCCACAGTTAGCTACCTGCTAGGCTAGCTACTACCTGTAGCTGAGAACTTTTAAAGGACTGTATGTGCTGGTTCTGATCTTAGGATGCGTGTTGTATGGGGGGTGTCGGTAAGAACACCACGAAGCGGTTGTCTTCTTTCCTTTTGTCTCTTTATTAAACTTCACCCTTCGATTACATGAGTAAGAGTCTCAGTTGCGTTTGTGCATGTGTGTGTGTGTGGTTTGGTTAGAATGTACGCACACAACTCTTCACATGCTGTCATCTTAAAGCTGTGATCTAGCCAACTGAAGCAATAACTTGCATGAAGCAGCAAAGCTGAACGTATGCTCTATGCTCCGTACAAAACTGACTAAACTGCCCGCGAAAGGGGGCGGGGTTCGGCTTCAGTGCTAGTCTTTCGTACAGCCGCCCCCGAATTGCGGAGGCAATTCGCTCATGAGAAAGATTCAGACGGTTCTCAAGTAGACGAAGGATGACCTCCATCACCATCGGAGTCCCGAAGAGCAGGAAGGCGGACGAGCCGGGCTACTGGACGGGTGTAGACTCGGTCCTTCACCTGGACATCCGCTGACCGCACTCGTCCATCTGCACTCCGGTGTGCTGTGATGATCTTCCCGATAGGCCAGCTTGCTCTTGGTAGCTGTGGGTCTACCAATACGACCACTGCTCCCTCATCGAGGTCCTCTGTAGTATCGTTCCACTTCTGGCGACACTGTAGAGTGGGCAGATAATTGCGTATAAATCTTGCCCAGAATTGGTCGGCCATGACTTGGCAATGCCTCCACCTCTTCCTCGTCAAACCTCTGACCACTGGGTACACCACCTGGGGCAACGCACCATCAGGCCGCCCCATCAGAAGGACATTAGGCGTCACAGGGTCTTCATCAGCAATACTGGACGAGGTGTAGCCCAAAGGCTTAGAGTTCAAGATGGCCTCAACTTCTAGTAGTACTGTATGAAGCACTTCCTCTGATACTGACTGTGCTCCTATCACGGTGTACAGAGCAGACTTCGCCGATCTAATTTCCCGCTCCCAGACCCCACCGAAATGTGGGGAAGCAGGAGGGTTGAAGTGGAAGGCGATCTTCCGCTTTGCCAGGAGCTTCTGCAGTTCTGGATTCATGCTGGCAAACGACTCACGTAACTCCTTCTCTCCAGCCTTGAAATTGGTCCCTTGATCTGAGTAGACCTCTGCAGGGGTCCCCCTGCGAGCTATAAACCTTCTGAGAGCCATCAGATAGGAATCCACATCAATACTGGGTAGGAGGTCAAAGTGCACTGCATGGGTAGTGAGGCATTTAAAGATAATGCCCCACCTCTTTTCAGTGCGTCGGCCAATCTTGATCTGGAATGGCCCGAAGCAGTCGACACCCGTCGAATAGAACGGTGGCTGGAAGAGCCTTAGACGAGCTGCAGGTAGGTCAGACATTTTTGGCACTGTGGGACGAGCTTTCCATCGACGGCACTCTCGGCACTGGTGCTGTATGCGTCGGATGGCTTCTCTCCCGCGCAGAACCCAGAAGGTCCGCCTCATCTCCGCAAATACACGCTCCGGCCCTGGATGACATAAGCGGGCATCATAGTCCTGGATCAGGAGCTTAGTAGCTGGATGGGATGGGTCTAAGACAATCGGATGGATAGTACTAGGATCCAGCGCCTCTGCTCGTCGCAGTCTTCCTCCTACTCTGATAATCCCGACCTCAGGATCCAGCTCAGGCGAAAGGGTGAGGAGCCGACTGCTCCTCTGGACCGGCTTGCCAGCCTGAAGAAGGCGTAGCTCCTCTGGGAAACAGTCCTGTTGCACTTGCTTGATGATCAGCATCTCCGCCTGCTGGTAGTCGGATGCAGTTTGGACTAAAGGTGGGGCAGCCGCCCCATCAAGCCCCTGGACAGTGGATTCAACCAGATACGTCCAGCAGGGGTACTGCCTAGCAGTGGCGATGCTGGATGGCTCAACTGTGGATGTCAGGCCACAGAAGATAGACTTACGGTACTCCGCTGCGTCGGGCTCGGGC
Organism: Brachyhypopomus gauderio; assembly: GCF_052324685.1. NCBI lineage: Eukaryota > Metazoa > Chordata > Actinopteri > Gymnotiformes > Hypopomidae > Brachyhypopomus > Brachyhypopomus gauderio. The sequence continues at coordinate 14,895,620 of NC_135229.1, forward strand.
ACCGTGTCAGGCCTCACTGGCCACTCCTCCGGACGCTTCAGGAGGAAAGGTGGCCCTTGAGACCACCGGTTTGCTTGGGCCAACTCTCCCAGAGTCTTGCCTCTGGTAATGTCATCCGCAGGATTCAGAGCGGAGTCTACGTAGCGCCAGCAGCTGGAGTCTGTTAGCTCTTGGATTTCAGACACGCGCGTGCCCACAAACACCTTAAAACGGCATGACTCTGATTGAAGCCACGTCAACACTGTGGTCGAGTCGGTCCACAGAACGACGCTGTCGATTTGTAACGTGAGCTCCTTTGCTAACAAGCTGGCTAGCTGTGCTCCAGTGAGGGCTCCGCAGAGCTCCAGTCTTGGCATCGATGTCAGCCGGCGGGGAGCAACTCTGGATCTGGCCACAAGGAAGGACAGGTGGACTCTCCCTTCGTTATCCTCCGACCGTAGGTATGCGACCGATCCATAGGCCCTCTCGGATGCGTCGCTGAAGATGTGGATCTGTCTTGCGTGAGCGTTGGCTTGAGCCGATACGTAGGGACGGGGAAACGATATTTGTGGTAGTAGCTGAAGCTCAGCTTCCCAGTCTTTCCATTCTTTCTGTAAAGCCTCAGGGAGGAGTGGATCGTCCCAGTGGCGCTGTTTATCCCAGAGACGCTGGACAAGCACTTTGGCACGCGTTGTGTAGGGCAGTATATACCCCAGGGGGTCATACTGTCGAGCAAGGACCTTGTACACGTTGCGCATCGTCAGTGTGCCATACTCTAGGGGCCGGTGCTTATAGCCTAGACAGTCTGATTTCCAATGCCATGTAAGGCCGAGAGCAGATTCTGGATGGCTGGAGTCCCCGTACGATAGCCAATGCTCGAGGCTGTTGGACTGAGCCTCCTTGGGGAGGTGACTGATGGCACATGGGACGTTGCTTGCCCACTGGCGGAGTTCGAACCCACCAGTGGCAAGAAGGTCACGGAGTTTGTCCACGAGCTCCCTGGCTTCCTCGGCGGTGTGGACGCTCTGTAGGCAATTATCGACGTAGAAGCACCGCTCTACAGACTGCCGCACATCTTCATCAGGAGCGCTGTGATCCCTGACATGTCGATGAAGTGCGAATGTTGCACAGCATGGAGAGCAGGTTGTACCGAATGGCAAAACTTGCCACTCGTACACGTCTGGGGGATCTTCTCGCCTCATGTCTCTCCATACAAACTTGAGAAGTGGTCTGTCCTCCGGCAAGAGCCTAACTTGGTGGAACATACCGCGTATATCGCCGCTGATTGCTACTGCGTTCTGTCTGAAGCGCAGCAAGACGCCGATAAGTGAGGCACCCAGTGTGGGTCCAGGCAGCAATGCTTCATTCAGGTTTAGTCCACGGAACTGGTACGAGCAGTTAAACACTATGCGATTCTTCTCGTTGTGTCGTACCAGGTGGTGGGGAATGAACCAGGATTCACTCTCCGTCGCGAGGTCAGTGCCTAGCTTCTTCACTGATCCTGCTCTGACCAGGTTACTGATCTCCTTGCAGTATGCCTCCGCCTGCTGTGGGTCCCTAGCCAGCCTCTTCTCAGTACTCCTCAGACTGGGCATAACTGCCTCCTGGGTGGCCTGGAAGATGGGCATTTGGCGCTTGCGAAGCAGGGGGGTGGCATAACGCAGGATGCCCTCTATTTCCACTCTTGTGGTCCTTGCTTCCAGCAGAGCTACGGCCTCCTGGTCTTCCTTAGACCGAGTGACGGCTTTGTCACTACGAAATGGCAGCACGTCCATCTGCCACAACTTCTGGACGTTAGCCATCAGCTCCGTGGTCTGTGGAGACACTATGGTGAAGAGGCACTGCTGTTCTGGCAGAGTCTGCTGGACTAGCCTAGTGGGGCCTTGCAGGGTCCATCCAAGACGTGTGTGGATAGCCGCAGGCCCCCCGGGCGGTCCCAATCTCACTGGCTCGACCGGTGTGAGTAAGTGAGGGTGGTCTGCACCTATGAGCACAAGGGGCTTAACCCGGGTAAACTGCTCCAGGGGGAGACCTACCAGATGCTTATACTTCTTCTGAAGGGATGTGACTGGGTAGGAGCGCTCAGCAAGATTAAGGCGTGGCGATGTGAAGGCATGTGTGATTTTGAAGCTCCTCTTACGCTGACCAGCTGAAGATAGGTGGAAGGAAACACAGGTTCCCCTGAGTACTTGGACGTCCTGTCTTATGGTGCGAAGACTGAGTTCTTCGGTGGAGCCCTCTATCCCTAGCTGACTGGCGGCCTCTGGCAGGAGCATTGTGCGCTCCGAGCCGTCGTCTAACACAGCATATGTCACCAGATTCCGGTCGCGATAGCAAAGCACCACTTTGATTACCTTTAACAGGACCCTAGAGGACTCTGATGGGCGGTCCAGGTAGAGAACATCTGTGGTGGAGCTGTCTGCACTGCTCCCGTCCTTGGGAGGCTCATCAGTGTCTCTCTTGTTGATCTCATGAAGGACCTTTAAGTGCCTACCTTGGCACACCTCACACAGCTTCTTCAGGTCACACCGAGCAGCCTGGTGTTTCCTTGCACAGCGCCAACATCGCTTGTTCGCTCTGATCCATGCAGTCACTTGTTCCTTTGTGAGCCTTTGAATGGCTTGGCACCTATTCAGGAAATGCTCAGGACTCTCACAGTATGGGCAAAATGGCTTAGCTTTGCCCCTTTTCTGTGATGGCGCAGGTGGCCTAGGGGGATCCGCACTGGGTGATCCCTCTGCTCCATGTAGCACTGACATAGTTGATCGGTTCTTCTTCTTCTCAGCTTTGGAGCCATGCTGCCCTTCATACCTGTTATCTGGCTGGACCTCGGTGTCTTGGCACCAGGACTCGTATCTTAGCCACTCTGCCAGGTCGATCAAGGAGTATGTGGCTTCTGGCTTCCAAAGCATGGCACGGCGGAAGTCAGCTCTCATCTCCGATGGGAGCTTTGTGAGTAGACGAGCAACGTGTGTGCCACATCTGAGCTCTACTTCCCCTTCAGGCCCCAGGGTCTGGAGCATGCCAACGAGGGACTGAACTTGTAGAGCGAACTTCTCGAAGGCTGCGGTGTCTCCACGCTTCACCTCCGGTGCCTCCATGACAGCAGCTATTCTCTTGAGAACCACATGGCGGGGCTGACCGAACTTCTCGTCCAATGCTGCCATGGTGTCTGAGTATGGAGTGGGCGAGTTTAGGTAAGAATCCGCTATTAGACAGGCCTCTTCAAGTTTCAAGTGGTCGATAAGGACTTGATATTTAAAGAGCTCTGTGCTGTCTTCAGGTAGCAGATTCTCCAGACTTATCTTAAGTCTCGCGTACTCCACCAGATCTCTACTTTTGAAGATTGGAATTCTCGGCTTGGGCCCTCTATACACTTTCTCCCCAGACACAGATGATGCAAATGATTGCTGCCCACCCAGGGATAGAGGCTGGCCTGCTCTTGGGCTATGCGGGTAACTGGAGTGTTGGTCAGGTCCGTATCGGGCTCTGAAGCTCGAGGGACTGAAGATCGAGGATGAGGTTCGCATTCCCGTGGTTGGCGGTGGCGGAGCAGCTGCAGGCCCTCTGGGCTGCTTGGCCCCTGAGAAGTAGCCTGCTCGGTTTGTGGAAGGCAGGCGAGCTACTGGCGTTGATCTTGAAGCAGCGCTCTGCTTCAATAGCTGTAGCTCCTTCATCATTCTGTCTATCGCTGAGACCATTTGATCTTTATCGTAGCCCTCTGGCTGTGATAGTGGCCATGGTGGGGGAGGCGGCCAGTCACTGTAGTCATCTGCTTCTCTGTCTGCGGCGCGTGGCGCTGGAGGTGGAGGAGGGGGTAGATCTGACCACTCTTCCTGTTGATGCTCTACTTGAGCATTGCTGAGGGTCTTCACCCTCTCTGTGAGCGACTTCACTTCTCTAGAGACATCTTTAAGTACAGCCATACTGTCTAGTATATGCTGATGAGATAGATGAAGTTTCATGTTCTCGATGCGAATCTCCTGTAGTTCAGCTTTGTATGCTTGAACGGGGTCACTGCTCTCATCATACTCAGGGCTGGATGGACGTGGCATTCTACGCTGTTCACGCCGCCTCTCGTGACCCATGGCGTGAAAGTGGGGATGGTCGTCCTCTTGTGCGCTGAGTGTTGGATCCCACTGAACTTGGCGGCCAGAACACTGGGTGTAAGGGCTTGTGGTGAGT